>NW_016159213.1:14293-62222 GCF_001687245.7 Rhagoletis zephyria
CCCCCCCCCCTTAATTTCATTCTGGCTACGCCGATGTCTATGATAATACCCAGCTTTGCATTTGTGGTATAGTGGATCAGTCTCCCAATTAATTACTTCAAGAAATGGTCGCAGTTTGTATGTCCATAATCAACCGAAAATTCGTGTAGTAAATCATATATTTATGGAGTTAGCAGCTTTTCATAGGTAGAGATATCTATCACAAACCATGGAGCTCCGATCCCATTAGTGGTTACGAACAGAACTCTAACAGAAAGTTAGCTTAAAATTTAATTTATCGTGAAAATTACATCCGATTCGAATTTCTCGTGCCCACAGTAGCCTACATACTAATTTTTAGCTGAAAATCACTACAAAGCTAAATATTGTGAACCTTTACAATACCCAACTTTCAAACCAATTTTTCTTGAAATTTTTGTTCAGACGGCAAATGATTGACTAGTGCAATTAAGTTGGCATCGAAGAGGACTACACTGAGGGAAATAATGCATAGTAAAAATGAATACTCTATATTTGATTATCGTTTAAAAATGTTCGTATTTAAAAATAATATTTTCATACAATATTTATTACGCACGTATTTGACTGTTCACATCTGAGTATGTATATGTAAATGTACATACCCTGAAGTACGGGGGAGCAACTACAGGACTGCTGAATCGGTAGCTACCTAATAAACACCGTCAATTACCGACCGACTACTTGCAGTGTATTTCATCGATTACTTTTACAAAGCAATGTCCTAGGCGGTAGTCACCATCGGCTCTCTCTGCACTACTGGGAGTTACTAAAGTAGTCACTTGCGTGATTTATGGGCGCCCTCTGTCGTAGTTTTTTGCCCTCTGGTTCGACTCTGCACTACCCTGTGCACTACCACGGGTTAATAGAGTAGCTACTTACCTAGGAGTCGGTGCAGGAGCGGTTCAAAAGTAGCGATTGACTCCAGCAGTACTGGAGGGTACGCACCCAAAGCGTGCAGAGCGCCGCTCTGAGATCGGTGACAACACACACATACATACATAGTACAGTCTGTNTGCAGGAGCGGTTCAAAAGTAGCGATTGACTCCAGCAGTACTGGAGGGTACGCACCCAAAGCGTGCAGAGCGCCGCTCTGAGATCGGTGACAACACACACATACATACATAGTACAGTCTGTTGTTGATGGATATTCAACATTTGAAAGCAAATTTATATGTCTGGGTGTAGCTGAGTGCGCAAAGATGCTTGCCACAAGTTGGTGATGTCCGGAGATGGTCGGGTTCGAATTCCACTGCAGGCAACATGCAAAATAAATTTTTTTTTTAGTTTTAGTCTTGATTATTCACTTCACGGATGCTTTTTCAGTACGAACGCGGTCATTTTAATATGCGCGTAATTGAATTGAATATTTACCAATATACAGTACTTTCATTGACGTTTATAGTAAGATCAAGTACGTTTCTATTTGATTTTAATATTTTTTTTTTTTTATATTTTATTTTTTTTTAGTTCTGGTAATTTTTTTAGTATCGTTGCAACTGATTTCTCTATATTATTAACAACTTCCTGTACAATATGCACTCCAGAAGCAAATCGCTGTCGTAATGCTCCTGATGACTTCGCTGTGTAGTGTATTCACCCTAATACAAAATAACAGCAAGTTTATAAGATTATAAAGTTCCAAATGAAACAAACTTATCCAAAAAGACATTGTGTTATTTTATAAACATTGTGTTTTCAAGTCCCTCTCGCAGATATATATTTGCATACCACTTTTTTATAAGCAGTGCCGCGTGCGATTAAAAGTTTAATGGATTTCATGAGCAACGCAAGCACTCTTCAAATAAGGGGCGATAAATTTCAACAACTCAGCACAGTCAATGAATTGAAAAAACGTTATGATGGAAAAGATGGTACGCGGCAACATAAAACCGACAATGTTGCAAACAAATAGTCTTCAATCAGTGTGATGACCAGAATGCGGTAAATCGTAGAGCGTTTTCGGTGCAGAAAACTATAACGTTGAAATAATGCAATTGTTGTATGTATATTTATTGCCGCGGGAACGCACGCGTTAAAAGCAACAAATCGTAACTATGTACGAAACAAAGAATGGCTATCGCAATTGCGATCGCTAATAAAAGCCAAGCAAAGCCAACAACAAAGCTCTCGAAGCCAGACAGTAATGGCAATGTGTGTGTGGAATTGTGCTTATGGTGCAATTGCAATAATTTTGCCATAGCATATCTGCCTTCCACATATCCCAATATGCATACATATCTACCAACAAACATCTGATTGTCTACTTTTGCGAGCTTTTTGATTGCGGCTGTTACAATGATTACTATGACAACCACTCGATTTTTAAGTAAACGTAAAATTTGTTCACGATGTTTCACGCTTTATTGCTTCTTGTAACCCTTTCATGCGTTTACTTAACCAATTGCCGAAAGCTCAAACTACTGGCGCTTTTGAGAATCAGTACAATCTCTAAATTTATAGCNAAAGTGGCAACTGTTACTCAGCGCGATTCACGAATACCATGACAAAATGAGACTGTATTGGTGTGCCCATCTATGCTTTAGAGATTAGTCGCAAAATTTTTTGCAGGGTAGGTACATATGTACACAAGTATGTGTGTGTACTTGTATGGAGAATATATCCTTTTTGCGAGTAGCAATTATGGCCTGCGAGTGTACAAAGCTGGGTGTGTTGCCACTTTAAAAGCTCCTCAAGTTAAATGTGTGTCACTTTTAGTGCATAATTTTAAAAAGGCACGTGCTAGAATATTGCTATCGCAAAAGTAAAACGTTTATTTTGACGTTAAATAGCTATTGTTGCTATTGTAGAAGTGCCACATGATACGCGGTTAGCGGCGGCATAACTCTCATTTCAGCAATGTGTTCGAAGAAATTCTGTTGCGCAGTAAGCTGAATCTAAAAGCGAATTGCATTAAGTTAAGAAAAGTATTTTTAAAATTTATTTAAGACTCATGTGAGAGTATGCATGTTTGCTCTCTATATGAAGGCAAATATTTTAAAGCTTCCTACACGCGAAAAAAACACCAAACTGCGCACTTATATTTGCAAACTTACAATTCACATATGAACATTAGGGTGTCCCAGAAAAGATTTTTGCAGCATTCTATGTGCATACCGTACAATCAGAGATGGAAAAGAATCATAATTTTAGTTAAAAAAATTTACGTGTTCTATGCGTCGTGAAAGACTCTCGATTACACAAACATAATTTTTTTGTGATTTCTCATGATTTTTTTAGCGTTGAGAAGTATCGGGCACTTTTGAGAATCGAGTTCTTTTTAGTATCGATACTTTTGAGGATCGGGTATTTTTGAGAGTACTGAGTACCTTCTTTAAATATGCACATGCTGGTAACATTTCAATGCTAAGTGTAAAAATCTCACAAGCTGGTAGCATTTTATTCAAATTAATATGTTAATACCAAAATATGTCAAATTAATGCGTACAAGAATTGTAAAGGGTGATCCATCTACACCATTTTTAATTTTAAGTAAAACACTCAAATCAGAAGCGGTTGTCGGTATGCTATACTATCACCAGAAATAAGAATCTCTGACATTTACTTTTTAAAAATAATTGCATTCAAATTTCTTCTTCACTCGAAAATCTTTTTCTTCAAGTTAGAGAACAGGAACTAATCGCTGGGGCGAAAACAGGACTCCTTTGGCCTCCCCTTAATTTTTTTTATATATTTTTTTTGGAAACAAGTCGATGACCACAATTACATTCACAATCTCAAATAACAGTGTTAACGGCAGTGTTAGGACGCCCTGACCTGGAATCATCTTCCATCGACTCCCTGCCATGCTTGAATTCTCGGTCTAACGTTACATTTTATTATTATTATTATTATTTGTTTATTAAATTACAATTAAAATTATAAATTAATACTTAATATAGCACTAGCTACCAAGGCTATCGGCTACATACGTTAGATGGTGGCAAATAAAGGTCCAGCCTCCCTATACACTAAAGACATCTCTTCAAATATTTCCAACGGCGTTTTGTTCTTCTTTGCGGGGAATTTGATGACAGCTCCGTACTCCAGTTTCATACAATGCGCGGAGAACTCACACAAGTTGATGTTTACTACTCAATCACTGAAAGCGTAATGATGTTAATGAAACGAAACTCGTTATCTATACTACTATGGGTATTAGCAGAGAGTGACACACAAGGCAATACATTAATCATCATACTTAAAGGTGAATAGGCGCAAAACTTTTCAGGCGAAGAGCGACCACAAGGCTAGCTATAGCTTCGGGAATATGGCTTCAAGTCAACAAAACCGTTATTAGAACTGTAACTAGCCCTGCAGCATTGCAAAATGGAACTCTAAACTTAAGACGTAGATTAAAAAAGATTTAGTTCTATTACGAGTATCGAACATATAACGAATTTTCATGTGTGAGAAGTGGTGCTGCGCTGTTTTCTTGGTAAAACTTTTTAGCTAAATGTTTTACATTAGCAATAAAACTTAGGTAATAAATTCGTTAAATAGAAAAAGAAAAAGTAGTAGTGAATTTCGCAAAACACAGTATCCACTTATTTTTGGAACAACCTAATATACCTACATTAGGATTGCCCTTAAAATCCAATGAATCCCCCTCCCCCCCTACGGTCACAGATATCACATATAAATTTTGGTCCCAATTGGAGACGGTTAAGACGTCTTCAAAGGGTAATCTGAACTTTGACGGATGTGCGACACGCCTTAACCGTTCCCAATGGGTATCACGTAGGGGTTGAGACTTAAGAAATCTGATGTAAAAATTTTCTTCCTACATTTAAGGACCACCCAAACTTACATATGTACATACATAAATTTGCACATCCACACGTGCGCATACTGTTTTAAAAATAAAAAAAAACAAAAAAACTTCATCGCTGTCAACCTGAAGTTGGCTTATGTCTTCAACGCTTGTATCCTTCATTTCTATAGCATACATACATACTAGCACATAAAAACACATATACTGATAATAAACAGATGCGGCGAACAAAATGAGGGCTGCTGATGGCGCGCCACTCCCATCGTCAACACCCTACACTTCTGATGCTAAATTTTGTGTACAAAGTTGTAATTTACTTGCGCGTACCCAGGAGGGTCGTTAAAGTTAACAGCATCGCCAGAATCTGAAGTGCATGGCAATTGCTACGCGCTTATCAGGCAGCACTTGGCACTCAACGCTGAGCTTTCTACTAATCACACATACATACATTCATACATACCTACTATCTAGTTAGGCTCAATGCTCCACTCTCGTTTGCGCCGCCCTGCATGCGAATCAGAGCAGAGCGAAAGAGATGCGTTTGAAATTGCCATAATGCCTCTGTTGCTTCTTCAATATCTGTTGGTGATGGTGGTAATGATGGCTATGCTCCGGCTTAAATTGCTGACAGTGATGCCTACTTGATAGATGCAGCACACTTATGTATTGCTGCCACAACCAAACCAAACAATGTAACATTAAGCTAAGCTGAATAAAAATGGAGAGTTCGTCCTTTTGAACCAAAAGAAAAAAATTAAATGTTGCAAAAGAAATTTTGTGTGGCTGCAAATAGGCAATCGAAAACACCCTTCAACTCTTACATACATACATATATGTACATAAGTATGTATGTAATTACCACCTACAGTCATACAGTGATGTAGTGAGTGTGTCAATACAATATTTATAACAATTTCAGCACAAACAAAAATAAGAGTGCTTACATATAATAGAGGAATGCTCTTCTCAAACCGGAGTCGACTAGCTACATACTTACGTATCTCTTTATTTACTACCGATTGCAACAATAAATAAATATCTTGGCCAAGAAAAATATTAAAAATCATAACCAACAATATTAACAAGTAAAGAAATCCAGATTAGGTCGAAACCGAACTTCATATTTATAACTGACGCTCCTTTTTGGCCATGTTTCAGAAATGTATTGATTTGGCACCTACTCCTATGAATTTTACATTACATTTGTACTAAATTTTATGGTTGCTATGGTAGTGAGACAGCATGAGGTATGAGCTCTGCGATATGTTATCCATTACGATTAAAACTAAAGTTTGTGGCGGCTTATGAGATTGATTACTTTCGCTGGAATTTTCGAATTTTTGGCAACGCTAAACGAAATTTTACATACAGAATTGATGCTAAGAGCCCCAAGATGGGTGCAATGACGGAGGTTCTGCAGAAGTGCAAATTGATTATTTGGCGCGCTGGCGGCACAGTGTGGCGCGTCTCAATATAACATATATACAGGGTGTCCCAGAAATACCATTACAAATTTGGGAAGAGAGGGGGTGAGCTCCTTGAACGGGAAAATTTTTTCAGGAAAAGGCGCTGCCGTTTTTTTATTTTTATTTTTTTTTGTTTTAAGTATTATAATGCCGATTTGGTTTCTACCGAAAAATGCAACCTTCTCTTTGCCCTCTACGCACAAACACTAAGAAGAGGGCGATAAGCAGGCAACATTTTTTGGAGAAACGAAAACGCCATAATGTACCTTTGTACTTTGGAAGTATTTTGCAGAAAAAATTTACTAAGTATAGCCTCGTTTGGACTTACTATGTATATGCAGTTAAAGAAAATACATGAAAAGGCCCGATTTTCCAACTAAAAGATATATAAATATTTCAAAAACCGTGACACTTTAACCTCAAAAATGTATATTAACTTTCATCCGCTGCTTGTAAAT
Source organism: Rhagoletis zephyria (assembly GCF_001687245.7). Lineage (NCBI taxonomy): Eukaryota > Metazoa > Arthropoda > Insecta > Diptera > Tephritidae > Rhagoletis > Rhagoletis zephyria. The sequence goes on from NW_016159213.1 coordinate 21,010, forward strand.
AAAAGAAGAAGAAGAACAGATGGACTCATACAAACTTTTACCGAAATAACACCGGCACAAAAAAAATGTGTTGTGTGCTTTTAACCAGACCCACCTACCAACATGTATTTCGACCCACTGAATCCTAATCTTAGGTCCGGATCCATTTGACTCGTACACCTCCTAAATTTCGAGTTAATTGCGAAAATTCAAAAAAAATATACAAGTCAAACGAACATCAGATTCGGATTAACTGGGTGCTCCAAGGGTTCCAAGGTTTAAGAAAACTCTTCAAATTTTCACAGAAATATTGCACTTTTTAATTACACTCTTTAGAAAAAATTTAGTGTGCTGTTTTTTAGACCATTAAATTTTAGTATAATAAAGAGCAAGTCTGAAGAAGCTAGGACTTATCGCTGATTTTTCGAATTTTTTTTTTTGCTGAAAGTGTCCCTTATTTTCTCCATATAAAAAATGATCGAACAACATGTTATATTGAGGAAATGAGTGACACCTTCAACAAAACGAATTAGCCAAAAATCAATGGTAAGTCCTATCTACCTCAGTCTGCCCTTTATTGTGATCAATGGCCCTGCGGGCCGTTTTCTCGATTGCCTGCTATTATTAGCGCCCGATCTGCTTTATCGACTTTTTACCGGCAGTCAAAGCACCGGTTATATTTAACAGGCATTCTAGAAAACGGCCCCTATACTTCCATAAACTATATTCGAATTTTTCATGCAATAGCACTTATTCACGAAAGCGCCACTTTACTAGATTGTAATAATTAAAAAAAATAGAATTACACGAAAAACATTTATTATGCTACTTAATTAGCGAATTAGCGTTTTTTGGGTAGACAAATTTTGTAAAATTTTAATTTTTTGTATTTTTGTCACTACATACTAGCGACACTGTACGGCGCTGCTAAGAACATTTAAAGATCTTCGTGACAATGAAGGAGTCATAAGGCTATTGTCCAGTAATTTGCTTGAGACTTCACTGCAGCTGACAAACTAAACCCTTGCTCAAAATCACAAAGCTTATGGCAGCTTGTCAAGACCGTACGATTGACTAGAAACTCCCATAGTTTTGTTGCAAAAAGATCGAGCTGTATGTTTGTTTTCAAAACAGCTGTGGAATATTGATGGCCAAACAATCGAAGTTGGCTTTGAAAAAGCTTATGAGCAGCTTCATCGATGAGACGATTATCAAGGGAAAGTACAAAGGAATTGATGTTTTGAATCCACGAATCCCAATGCTTCCAAAGAACTTTCCATAGTTCTGACCTTCACGATGAACATCAACAAACCAAAAGGCAAGTCGTTGGAAATTTACAGTGAATTATCATGCTTCTCTCATTGCAGATCGCAATCATCAGCTGGAAGCACAACGAACAACTTGTGATCGTCGCTATCGCTTTGAAGATGGCAAAAGTACTTCTCTTTGTCTTGTACTAGCATTTACAGTTCCGAGGGTCGTTTTTGCTTGTTGGTATCATTTACTTCCTCCGATAGGGTGAGAAGATGATGAAATTTATAACGACTTTCCGTCATCCCTTCTCAATTTTGGTTTGGAGACAAATGAGAACATTCACCGCGACTTCAGAATATCAGAAGTACGAAAGGAAATATAACAACTGAAGGCAAAATATATAGGTATAAAAGTATTATTTTTAAATACGCAGATTTTAAAACGATAATCAAACAAAAAATATTCAATTGTTACTATGCGTTATTTCCCTCAGTGAATTCATAACATTTTTCTTAATATTACAACGCGTTTTTTCTTTCAGTGTAGTTTTTGCATATTTCGAAATTACCGTTATATAGGAGGCGGGCGTGGTTATTGTACGATTTTGCCCATTTTCAATACCAGCCTATCTTGGATAAAGGGCACCACCCTTACCAAATTTCGTTGACATTCCTCAATTTTTTCTCGAGTTATCTTGTACACAGACGGACGGACGGACAGACATGGCTTAATCGATTTCTCTTTTCGTTCTGAGCATTTATGTTTGTATACGTTTGTCTATATCCATCACGATTCGTTTTGGCTGTTATAAACAACCGTTATATGAACAAAGTTAATATACCCTTGTACACAAGTGCAATCGGGTATAAGAAATGGTTTCAACAGTCAATTTTAACATTGGCGTGTCATTAGAAAGGAACCGGTACAACAACTCACCCTAAAAACATAAACAGACAGCAGCGTTGATCCGGATCAACTCGGGAATTAACTGCTGTTGATCCTGATTAAGTCCGTGTTAATCCGGATCAACGCTGCCGTCTGTTTAAGCTTTAAGAAGTCTTATTGTGGTTAATTGTTTGTTATTATCTGGTTTTGGACAAGTCGATTTATATCTATATTTATATTTCGATATCTACTCAGCACTTGGTTCAAAGGTATCGATACCAAAATTACTTGGTATCGAACGAAAAGTATTTACTCGTATTGTTTCATCCCTACTTTATATATGCTTTTTTTGTAAGAAAAAATATATATAATATATATATTATATATAAAATCTTATGTTCCGTCTAATGGGTTTGAATCCGGACTCTTCCGAAAGCTAACAATCATCTCTCGAATGCTCAGTTTGAACGATTGGTGCATTTGTACATTTTGACAGGCACAGAGTGGTGCTGCTTTGAAATTTTTTATTGAGCTGAACTCATCCTCCATCAAAATTTCTAGAAAACACCACTTTGAGTGTACAAATCTGTGAGAGTGTCGCTTTTATATATCTCTAGAACGGTTACTTAGGGACTAGTCTCAAGCTCGCATTTTCGATGCAAAAAAATGTCCAAATTTAAGCGGTCATATTTTAACCGTGGTGGTACTGGTGCTTTTCGGAAAATTGGCCGCCTTATTGCTGCTGTGTTTTTTCATATATACATACTTACATAGGTATGCTGGTATGTATTGTGATCGGTTTTCGTGCTTGATCAGCAATGAATTGTCTGTATCTTTAATCAGTGTTGCCAAGTTTTGCATTGGAAAAAGCACTAAAACCTAATAAAAATCACGTTTTTTGCGATAAAAGCACCAAATTTTTGTTCAAGTATAGAAATTTAGATTTATGGAATTTATGTGCATACAAAATTTTATAGTAGGGGCACCGATTGATATGAATAAAAATCAGTGTTTCTTGCTTGGCGGTCGAATTTATTCTCTTTTCTATAAATTCAAATATTTTCGTCAAAGCGACGCGTCGTAAAAATTTTTGTTCTTATTCTCTAATTTGCAGCTGTGTCCAGCATTACCGTTTCGTTTAGAATTAAACAGTTTAAATATTAAAATTTTCTTCCATTCGCTTAATTTTTTCTACAATTCCTATCAAGCGAAAATAAAAATGAAAAATAAAGTTTCATGAATTATGTGGAAGTTTAAATCTACACTGCAGTCTCTTATGATCTCATGAACTAAAGGAACGTAAAGAACTTTTTTTGCGACCGCTTCACACCTGGGACATAACAGAATTTTATTTCCCTTTTTAATGTGTCTTATTTATTTGAGCGTATTATCCACCGGCGCATAGTGGGAAAAATCTTTATGTCGTTTTATTATTTTTTAAAATGTTACTTTGTAATTTAAATGTTAGGAGATGCTGCTGGATTTTTTTGGAATAGCCAAAAAATAATAATTAAAGTTCACTCCAAACTAAGGGCGATTCCTGGTCCCAGCTACTTGGACGCTTTTTCTGATAACACTCGCCATTCAGCAGAAAACGCCAAATTACCGAATGTAGTTTTGGCATGATTGAAAGTGCCAAAATAATGTAGGCGACATTTTTTTTTTCAACTTTTGTTTTTCATGCAGAAATGCATCTAGATGCTCTAAGAATATTTCTGCATCAAAAACAAATTTTGAAAAAGATGTCGCTTACGTTATTTCGGAGGTTAAGGCTCGATATTTTGTTGGCATACATATGATCTCTCGGTTATTCGTAGTCCCATTGTGGGATATTTTTTTTTTTTTAATTTTTCTAAAGTTGCTTACAAAACTTACGATTGTAATAAATTTTGACTCCATCCATTGTCTTCAAACTAAAAAAACAGCATCAAACTCAGAATATTTCACATTTTAAATAAAGAAAAGCACTTAATTTAGTGCGAAAAGCACCAAGTTGGCAACAGTGCCTCTAATGACCACTTGCAAAGGTGCACATGACGCAGTGAGCGCATTATAGCAATACCAAAGTGCGATCGATCGTGTCACTGATAGCTAGTAATTATGATTGTTGAGGTGAAACGGAACTTGCAGGACATGCGATAAATGTCAAATGTTTCATACTCGCTTACTTTTATACATATGTACATGTACACAGCAGTAATGTGTTGCATGTTGCCTAATTATATAGGGAATGAGAAATACATAATTTTGTGCGTTATGGGAAATAGTTTCAAAGATACTTACATAATTAGCTTATTTGTATGAAATGACAGTTACCCATTTGCAAAACATTATGAGTATTCATGGAAACGCGTAAATGTGTCTTAACCGCGTAAGCCTCGTAAAAAACGATTTTCGATACAAAATTAATTAAGTTTACGAAGTTTATATGGTTACGAGGCATTTACGCATTCAGATGTATTACCCTATTGTTTATTACTGCAAATATTTGGGCACAAAGGTATTATAACTTTGTTCTAGCCCTGATGATACCCGGTAGGGCGTGTGATGGGCTTTGACTCACAGATGTGCCGAAAAAGACTTCATATCGTGATTATTCGCCCTACAATAGAAAAATTGTTCATATAAACATTTGTCCTATATTTTAAGTTTGTTTGCGTTATATAATCGCAAGTACAATTGAACTAAACTTTTCTACACTTGCCCGGGTACCCATATACCCGACTATTTTTTAGATTATCCAGTTACCCGGTTTTGTAAATACTAGAGTAAAACTTATTCGCTGCCAAAGTAAATGTTTAATGTAACAGCATAAGCTTTAAATTAAGTTTGTCTACTGTCAAAATTTTCATCAAATTAGAGAACAATTAAAAAATTTACATTTCCTTACTTACACTTTGCAATAATAGGTGCATTCTTTTGCAACCGAGCTACAAAAGAACACTCGCTTAAATGACGAAATACATGCAAAGCAACAACACATACTCGGCTATTTATACAAGTTCAGCCAGGCCGGTTAAAATATAGTGTTGGTAAGTGAAAAAAACTGCTCTATTGTGAATTGTTAGTGGGAAAGTGGAGAGGGAACTCTCCATCTCAGAACACCGAATTTCAGGAAAGGTTAAACTTATTTAAAAAAAAACACAAATTTAATGGAGAAAAATCCAATTGCAACCCGAAGAACTTTATGTATACATAAACCCTGAATTCCAAAAAGGCAAAATACAAAGCATCAGTCTATTATATTTCTAAAGTATCTCAGATGAAGATGTCCAGGTTTGAGCATTATTACTTGAAGCTAGCGTGAATGCGTGGTTGCGAATATTGGACAGCTCCATCGCTGTAGTCCTGAAATAAAAAATACTGATGCTTTCTTTGTATTATTGTATTGTATTTTGAATAGAACCTAGAAATGGACATGGGAAAAACAACAAGTAAAAGTACGCATTCGATGGTAAAGTTGGGTTCTATTTATATCTTTTAAATTTAAGCTCGAAGACAACGCCACATGAGATTAAAAGCTCAAAATGTTGCAATTATGAATTAAATAACCAATATCTTAACAAAATGGTTTGAAAATTAACGACTCTATTCAATTTGTTTTTTTTTCGCACCTCATTTGTAAAGAAATAAATATTGTTATATTTATGGCGCCAGCAAGCTAGTGTCGTGTATTACCCCTTTATAAAAAGGTACTTTTAATCTTTAAAGATTTGATGGCTGAGTTAAAGTTTTAATTAATAAAAACTGATAAAAGGAAAAAAATAATTATTATATTTTACAATCTCGGGGTCTGAAAAGGTGGGTTCCCTATATGAGGCCGTGAGAGCAGAAGTAACCCAACCCGCAATTTTTTTATACCTAACTACTTAAAAAAGTTTCAAATGTCATAAATTTTAAAATAAATTAATATATGTATGGTAATGCATATCTATATGTATATATCTCTCTCTCTCTCTCTTCACCCTTCTTGAAACTGACATAATTAAGCCGCTCTCTAAGCAAAGCAACTGTCCAGTAGATTGCAGATTTGATGCCATCATGCACTTGCGGATTGGCAATTAGTAATTGGAATTTTTGTATGATAAATTGGCTAACAATTAAGGCTTAAATTGGTGAAAAGGTTCTTAATTGCCAATTAGGTGCCTGTTTGAACATAGTCTTAGATTATAATTGAAATTCAAGCAAACCAATGGCACTTCATTTCATTTCATTTTTTTATGAAGTCTATGGTTACAAACCTTACGGACTAGAGGTACAACATCAACTTAAAGATAAAGCTTACAAACTAAATTACATCATTAGAGATAATTGGATTCAAGCTTAGATAAAAATAAGAATCTGGGAAGAGCGAAATCTAAATCGAGGCTAATAAATATACTATTTAGCTTAGTAAAATCCCTTATAATATATACATAAATTATGTAACTTATACATATATGTATATGTACATATGCATGCAAGTTTTTGAATCACTCTCAAGACTAGTGAAATTAACCAAAAGGTGCAAACCTCAACGAAAGCTGTTGTGCTAAATGCAGTCATGAAAAATGCATTCGAAAGGAATTGCGGGAGGCAAATGTGCCATTTCGTTTTTATTAGATTTCGCCATAATGCGCCAACGTCGAGTCAGTGCCGTGTCTCAGCTTAACGCTTGCTTTGCGTGCAACACCGTATGGATGATGCAAATTATATGAGTGTAGAAATGGCGCTTGTGTTCCATAAATTTTATTTGTCAATGGTGGCAAACGCGGTGAGGGCTATAAGGAGTGATCCGTTTTGCCACTACCAATTTTTAACGTTCGCATAGTTAACGCCTTTCGAACGTTGCAGCGACACCTAATAGTACTTGGCACTGTGGAAGCTGCGTTGCTGTGCGAAAATAAAAATGTCAGCACAGCAAGGTGTTCAGTAGCGTATCACCACCACCCATTGCACTCGAAAATGATGGATGCACTTTGGTACGGAACATGCAAATTCCATTTGGATCACGTGTGGTGAACGCCCCGACTGCTTAATAGACTACTGTGGCCATAGTTGGATGGCATTCATACTTTAATGTATGCGTTAATATAAAAGTGACTGAAAATATGATGAAGATGAATTCATAAACCACAATGTTGAGCAAGTGACCAATTTCATTGACCTAGGTGTAACTATGGATCCGAAACTAGAATTCANAAAGACTAAATAAATAAATAAATAAATAAATAAATAAATAAATAAATAATTTAAAATATCGAAAAAGAAGTCTTTACCTACCTTCAGTATGTACATACATTTTGAAATTCTAAAGATTTTTTTTTTTCAATGAAAGTTATTGTGAAATAAGCGGGAATTGATTGATCGTTGCTACCAAAGTCTCATACATAAACCTTAAGAAGACGAGGTAGATGCATAGACTCTGTTCTTCATCCAGAAGGGCACATGGGGTTGCCGTATATGCCGATCACAGTCAGGTGTTTGTGCCAAAAGAAATGACCAGTCGGCCCAATGAAAGCAAATCCCTGGCTAGACTTTCTGATATTGACAGCAACATAAGTTTTGCCCAACTGCAGCCTGAAGGCTCCCAACCATTGACTCCTTACCATATAATCATGCGTGATCTGGCGCTCAGAGTAAAGAAAGTTGGGTGAGAATTTCTCAACTGGTCCTCCGATTTCAGTCAAGTTCAAATTTTTGCGTGAAATTTGTGGGTAGAGAGGTTTATAGATGTGAAAGGGATTCTGAGATTTTTTTTTTTTTAAATATGAATTTTTAAAATTTTTGTAAGCAAATATATTTTTAAGCAATTCTTTTTTTCAAAACTCATTTTCCCTTAAAGTATTTGACGAAAGTTGATGTTTTTTTTTGTAAGCGTAGTGATATTAGAGCTTTAAAAAAAAAAATATTTTTATAGTTAAGAAAAAAAATTTTAATTTAAACATTATAAATATTCAAGTTGCATTAAAAATATGTTCTCTGCGTGTTTTCCATTTCGTTTATATTTTCGAAAACGGCATTTATTGAAGAAAATAGTTGTACAAAACAAATTTTAGATCTTTTGTGTTTTTTACTTACAGCAACATTTGTCACAGCGCGCACGCATCGTGAACCATGCACGCTCACCGCCTATGCGCGCAATGTGTTCACTAGAAAGCGCGCACAAGAGCAATTAAAAATTGGCTCATATTTCCGACTTTTAACGTAACCTCATATAATAATGATGGCATTTATGGCATTTCAAAGGCATTTTTAGATTAAGTTTTAAATCAGAGGTATGTATTACAATAATCCCATTAATTCCTTTTTTTTTTGGAGTTCACACACATTATTATTACCAGGGAACGAACTACAAAAAAGAGGGAAAATATACAGGAAAAGGCACTAGAAGGCACTAAATAAAGACAAAAACCGAAAAAAAAAAACAAAAAATACATTTATTTTAAAAATATATATTTTACAAAAAAAAAGAGAAAAACTATGAACAACATAGTTTCATTATATCAAAAAATTTTACTTTGAGTCTTTGACTATTTTCTCCAAAACTTTAATCTCTATAGTTGTAGTAATATTGAACCACAAGATGCACTTTGAAGTTTTCTGTCAGCATTTTCATTCGATTTTCACGAAGAAAAGCCTTGAATATACTAAATTTGCGCTCGACGTAAGTTGATACAAGTGGACCTCGGTATGCTTACTACAAATAGATGAAAGGTGAGGGTCTTTCGATTTACGTGAAAAAATTCACCGTCTATCACCGATCGCTGAACAAACTTACACATTTTCTGACAAAGGTCACGAAAATTTTATTGCAAAGGTGTATTAAAATCGGTTGCATACTTTGAGGCTTAAACTTTTTTGCTGCAAATGATAATAACATCACTTTATTAACACTTGATTTACGGCAAGCCAAAATATATATATGACAACATTAAAAAACGCGTAATTTTTAAGCAAAAAACAAAACCGACTTCAATTCTCATATATAGATTTAAGATTATCGTTAATTTCTTCATTATACAATAATCGGATTTAAACCAAACCTTTCATCTTTTCACACCTTTCCTTAAAAAAAGAGTTATATAAATCGGCTTACGTGGTCCAAAGTTATGCGGTAACTTACATAAAAAAAATATTCCGAATTGATAACCTTCTCCTTTTTGGTGAAGTCGGATAAAAATGAATTAATTTTCTTTGTCATCTGGAGAATGAAGTGTAAGAGCTTATAAAATGCGGTAAAAACATTGAATTGTTAACCGATTTCGTTAAAGCCAAAAATTCGGTGCTTACAGATAGAGAAATAGATACAGTGAACGCCACTTTTTTGAACGCTGGGAACAATCATATAAAAAAATTTCGTATTTCTTAAAAGAAAAATCTATACTCCTTGGGAGTAGCCGATTTCGACCATTTTTGGAATTTTTCTTAACTAGCTTACAACTCAACAGCATACAACCGGGCTGCACTCCTTCTATTTTTTTCCAAAAAATGTTTGAAGCGCGCTATAATGAGCGCCACGTCTGACAGAACAAAAAAGGTGAGAAAGAAGAATTGGCATACGTGAATGTGTAATTGGTATCTGTTAAAACTAAGGCTCAGCTATGCATATTTATTTAAACTTAAATTGACTTGTGTTTAAGTGGCTAGCCAACACACTTTACTAGAAATGCTGTTGAATTTAGTAGATTTCTAGTTAAAAGTGGCATTCTTGTAGGTAGTTACATCGAGAGAGGAAGAAGTATCGTTATTGGGAATAACGACTATATTTAAGAAGTTAACTTTTATGTGCAATTGCAAAGTCAAGTGGCATACCTGAGCCTTAATACTTATGTATGTGTAAAATAATCTGGGGTAAGAAGTAATAACTAGTAAACCCGCATGGCGTCAAAACGCCAACATTTGATCAAATTTTTTAAACAGGTGAAACATTATTTTAAAAACCCCTAAAAATATTCCTAATGATTAATCTAAACCATGTCTCAGTGATGAGAGCTCTCGCATGGTGTCGGTTTTCATTTCATCAAATTTCAAATCTCCCTGTAACTTCAAAAAATACAACCTGTGCACATCTATGTAGAATCCCAGTTCTTTAATTTGACTTGCAGATGTGATGACCATCAAAAAAAAAGCAGATGGCAACTCTAATTATAAATATTATCAGCCTATAGTGTTGTTAAAACTCTTTTATTAATTTATGTATTTTTCGTATAAGTAAAACAAATTCGACTTTTCAAACAGGTGGCAACCCCATTAAAAGTATTTTCAAACTAAAATTCTTCGCCTGGCATTGTTATACATATTTCAATTAACTGACGAATTTAGTTGAATTTAATTTTTTTAAGCACATGGCAACTCTCCTAAATACAGTTGAGAAATAAATTATTTTCAAACCCATTTCGATTGATCTTTTGACAATCCATTTAACTTATTAAATAATTTGAGCTTAATTTTTTCAAAAAAAAAAAACAAATGCTCAGCTTAAAGACTTCTTAACACTCGGTCTTTTGATATACGTATTTTAAAATTTCATGTAACTTATGTATAATTAAACGAAATACCACTCTCAAAACAGACTAAAATTTCCTTAAATATTTTTCGTCTGACATATTGTTATAAATATTTCATGTAACTGATGAATTAAGTGGAAATTAATTTTTTAAACACGTGGCAATCCTCCTAACCATAGCTCTTAAATAAAGGATTTTAAACCCATTTCCATTGATAACCATCGTTTAATAATTCATTTAACTTATTAAATAATTTTAGTTTAGCCCTTTAAACTGGGGCAACCCACAAACACATCAAAAATATTCTAAATTGTCAAACTAAGTATTTTTTGAAGCTCTTTCAATTGACAACCATCGTTAATATTTCATTCAAAAAATAGTTCAATTAGACTTTTCAGAAAGGTGGCAACCCTATTCAAAATATTTTCAAACTACTACCTTCTTAAACCTCTTTTGTATGACACCCATATTGCGATACCTTATTCACTTCCCAATTTTCTTATAATTAAAATGGAATTACATTTTTTTAACATGTGGCAACCCTCCTATACGTAGTTAAGTTATAAATCCTTTTCAAAACCATTTCTATTGATACCAATATTTAATAATTGATTTAACTTGTTTACCTAACTTTTGAAAATCGAACGCCCGGGCGGATCTAAGGGCATTGATTAGAAAATAACTTGACTTTAATTATTTAATAGGTGGCAACTCTTTTCGAGAAAATATAACCAGTTTACATATCTACAGGCCAAGCGCTTTAATTTTACATTCTTGAAAATCGAACGAACTGTGCAAATATTTTATGCTGCACAAAAGTATCACATTAAACGAGCTTTAAGACATGGTGACTCTATATCTTGTGATTTTTTTAATTTTATGCTGGAGAAGATATTGCGAGCTCCCGAACAATTATATTGGCAAAAGTAAATGTTTGCTTAAAATTCGGCAGACGATCTCAAGAAATGCTAGCTCTCTCGGCGAACAAAAATCAGATTATATGAATCTTATTTCATACCTCACATTATGTCCAAAAACGTTTACAATGACAATATCTGAAAAGTCAGAATTTAGAACGTTCAAGAAAACGACGGCGAGTTCCCAAGCTGATGCAACGATGAGCCGTAGGGTTGTATGAGGTGTACAACAACACAAAAACATAGACATAGTACAGCCAGAGCCGGATTATGCATAAGGCAGTGAAGGCAACTGTCTAGGGGCCCGCAACGGATAGGGGTCCGAGCAGAGAGAAACAGTATTTCAAAATATTCCAGAGTGAAAATTTAATGTGAAGATTTGCATCCTCAGGTCCAATTTCAGGTGAGCTATTTAGGAAGCTTAACTTCAAAAATTCATTTTCAGATCACAAATGTATTTAAACTGTACTTAAATAACCAATATTGGATATTTAACTATTAGATATGCAACCCTGTGTTTATACCAAATAAAAATCAGCCGTTCAGCACAAAATGTAAACAAACAAAGAAGCAACAGTGCTACGACTTTTTTGTCAATTAAGGTGATCTGAAAACGAAATTTAAATGTCATTCAAAGAACAATTCAAAATTAAACTTAAGTGCCATTTAACTTTGTCATCTGAAATTTGCTCTCAATGGCAATATTAGTGCTTTTTTATATTACCTTTTAAAAGCATTTCAAAAGGCTGATATCCGACACGTACTGGTACTGTTTATATTAGCGCTGTCCCAAACGAACCTGAGGGATCATCAGCAATCATTTGCTTTATTGTGCAAGTACATTACGAAGGCATATCTTAAACTAATGCCAGATAAAACGCTTGTTTCGCTTTGACAGATAAGATGAAATGTATAAAAACGCACCAAGCATACCACATAGATCGTTTAAGCTGCAGCGCGAAACGAAAATATGGCCAACTCCCTTCTTTTTACGCGCGTTTACCATCAGCTGGTTACATTTTTTTTTTTTTTTTCTTCCAAATTCGAGTTTTCATGCAGAAACAATCTAATTCAATTACACTCCTGATATTTTTGAAACTATATATAAAATCCGCAGAAATTTTCACAAGTAAACGAGCAGTACAAAACTGTTTCCTTGACGTCCACTGTGGCATACCTTTTGTGTCTTGCGCTTTGCTGGCAAAGTTATAGATGTCACGCAAAACCACAAAGTTTTATCTGGCACGGCCTTTAGGGTGATGAATGATGTAGTGAAAAAATAGCCTAATTATGGTATATATAAAAACTTAATTCAGGAAGTTAGAAATGGGTGAAGAGGCCCAGAAAATTACATTGCCTAGGGACCCCGGCATGGTTAGTCCGGCCCCGAGTACAGCGATTCTATGGATGCGATTACTACAGCCATGTAAGTATTCAATGCTTTCGCACAGGAAGATACAGCCTAATTCATATTCGAAGACTAAATTGGAATGAGAAAAAAATAATTGAAACACCCTTTTAAAAGCCGTCAAAAGCGCTTAGCTGGTCACAAGTTCTTTAAGTAAGCTATAACGTCGGATGAGTTAAAGATCGTCCTATCTCGGCTGCCGGTTCGAAAATGTCCTATCTCAGAAGTTGCCTCAAAAGAGGCTATCTCAACCGAAAATATATTGAAAATATGTTAAACTAAATTCTGTAATAGAGCATTCTTCAATCAAATTCTGAAATAGGGCGTGCTTTTAAAAGTTTTCTGAGATAGGACGTTTTCGAATCGAGCCGAGATAGGGCGATCATCCACTCAGCCATTGATATTAAGGCTTAAGAAAAACATAATACATACCATAAACATAATCAATAAATTGCACAAACAGTACAGGTTGGCATACGCACTTACGAATCTTGCGGTAACTAGCAATAAAAAAAATTTGGAATAGCATATTTTTTACTAAACACTTTTAACTGTCGCCTAAAATATTACAGTAATGCCATTTAGTTAAGTATCCATTTTGGCATTGCCCTGCTTGGATGCGGTATTAAGTAATTCTAACAATAATAAAATATGTCGTTACTCCTTATCTCCCTGACCAAATCCGCACTTCTTTTCTAGCAGCCACAAAAATTTCTCAGCATGAAATATATACAACGGATTCATTCACTGTTCACCCCCCTTCATCAAACCTCAACTATCACCAAACTGGTTAATTTTCGCAACTCTATACATACCTATTTATTTCCGAATTTCTAAGGAGGTCATGCTGCATGTCGCACGTGGCGTCATAACAACAAACAAAAGCAAGCTAAATTCAAAGCGACTAGGAGTCAGAAGGTTTATGGTCGGTTGGTTGGTTCGTTGGCTAGCGAGTAATCAATTTGGAATTTGTCATTGTCAGTCGCTTAAATACTGAGCATTTATTTATTTAAATTTTCCACTCCAGCGATACGAGTCCAACTAACTACATGGCGCTAAGGGCCAAAAACAACAAACCAAGAAATACCACAAGAATTTTAAATGCCACAGGTCCTTGCTGTAGCATAGCTTACGAACCATCCTCCTCGCAAGTTCAGAGCATGCTGAGGGGAGCTTTCATTTACCTCCTTTTCAAATACTAAATACGTACAAACACACAAAACATTCGCTAGCTGACGTCTCGAGTTGCCTAATATCGCTGGTAATTACAGCAATTAGTTGAAAGTGGGCAGTTCGAGTCTGTGTGGGAGTGCGATAGTATAAGTGGTGTTGGCATTATGCTGTAATAGTTGTGCGATGCCTTCAGTAAATGTTGCCATTATTGTTGTAATTGTTTTTATTACAATATTAATGTCCACGGTCATCAGAGGCATGTAGGCAATGACGTTCTTCGTAGTAAGTCTTCGTGTTTAGTTGAGAAACTACTTCATTGAGGCATGGGGTGCTGCATCCTGCTCGTTCTCCTCTAACCGTTATTAATTTGCGTGCAGTGAACACGCGTTTTCCGAATGTAAGGCAAATAACGTCAAACGACCAGCCACCTCATTTCGTAATATATTTTCTTATCACCTCTATATTTTCAACGGCGCGCCGCTGGTCTTAGCTTAATATTCCGCCTCTGGAAACTTTTGTTTATAGCATGCATTTCTTTACGCGTACCTACCTATTTTATTGCGTTGGTGGTTGATGTTTCCTACACTTTTCCCTTCCACAGTCTTTCCGGTTAAATTGATACCGAGAAAACCGTAACTTTCTTATAAATCTATTTCTTCCTAAATATTTGTCACTCCCGTTAATCGGTTTCGACCTAGGCTTAAACATTTGTCGATTGCCAGCAATGGAAGTAAAATTTAAGGATATTTTCATAGAAGCTCCATCAATTATTTGTACCTATGTACATCCAATGAGGGCATTCGTGAGTGGTTCAAAACTGGCACTTACTGTTCATAATTCACTGGAGCCTTTATTTTTCACTCAAACATTTGCAAGAGAGCAGTTCATTTCCTTGTATTAAATTTTTTAGTCCAAAGTACGGAAAAAGTAGCAAAATACCCTTCTTAATAAATGTCACATAATAAAAACTAGTTGAAGAGAACTGTAAGGTTCCACCAAAACGAAGAAAAATTAAAAGTCTAAAATAATTCATCAAAATTTAATTTTTTTTAGTTCTTCCAAGAATTTTGGGTTTGCAGTTTTATAGCTCATGGAAATTTAGTATCAGAAAACGGAATGGTTTTTAACAAGTTTTAATTATGTAATAATTATTAACTAGAACAAGAGAATCGATTTTCTTCAAAGCTGCTACTCTTTCCGCACTTTGCACTAAACAATTTAATATAAACGTATAGAAATTCAAAAATCGGGCTCAACCGGTCTCTTGCCACTTTTGGCAGCTTTCAATTAAAAAAATATATAAAATGGGTTGAAAGACGAGGGAATTTAATAATTCCGCTTTTTTAACAGCTTCGCAGAACGAAAGGTTGTCTAGCATTCATTGGCGAATTGAGTTGAGTTGAGTTTGATCTCTTGCATACTGTATAAAGGTGGCCATTGGCATACATATTAGTCTAAGATCCGACAAGGGCACGACCTTCACCCATCTGGTCAATGGATGAAACCTATTTTGTATGAAATTTAATGTGTTTATAAATACTAGTGTTCTCCCAGCGCACAGAGGGGTCAACGTGAGGTCATTGTCCAACCCGACGAAGCGTGACGACAGAGTTGAAATTCATTTTGGTGAACACGCTTCGTCGGACCCGGAGCGATGCGCGAGCTATTTTAGCCGGCAGTTCATTCTGTATCCTCCGGTGGATAAAGCCAAACGTCGAGTGACCAGAAGGCTGCACAAACTGCCAAAACCAAGTGCACCCCTTGTTTTCACCAGCGGTGAGGTAAGGGTAGCCATCGGGAAGGCGAAACCTCCAAAGCCAGTGAACCCGACGGAATATGCATGCTTATGCTGAAAAATTTAGGCCCTACGGGAGTAGCGTACCTAACGGAGATCCTCAACTTGTCACTGGTCCCACTGCCCAAACCGGGGAAACCAGCCAACAAAGGAGAGTCTTATCGTCCGATAACCCTCCTTTCCCCGGTAGCGAAGACACTAGAGGCCTTGCTACTCCCGTATTTTACAAACCACCTGACCCCATCGAAGCATCAGCATGGGTTTCGTAAAGTGCACAGTACAGCAACAGCACTTAACGTCATAAATACCCAGACAACTAGTGGCCTAAACCGCACTTAACGTCATAAATACCCAGACAACTAGTGGCGAGAACCATTCTAGTAGGGCTGGACCCGTCTAAGGCATTCGACACTGTCAGCCATTCAACGCTTTTAGAAGACATAGAGGCCTCCTCTCTCCCACAGGGACTCAAACAGTGGTCGGCGAATTATCTGAATGGTCACCACTCGTCAATAACTCTTACAGACAAATCAAGCAAACCGAAGAAAATAAAACAGAGGGTTCCACAGGGTGATGTCCTTTCCCCATTACTGTTTAACTTTTACATTTCAAAGCTCTCTCAACCACCAGAGGGAGTCTCGATTGTCTCTTATGCTGACGATTGCTCGATCATGGCGTCCGGGAATGGAATTGATGACTTGTGCTCGAAAGTAAATGGTTATCTCGCCGAGCTTTCTCGCTTCTCCACTGCACGTAGCCTAGCCCTCTCCCCTACAAAATCCTCAGCCACACTTTTTAACACCTGGACGAAGGGGAGATCAGACTCCAACTGTGAATTCACGTCGATGATACACCAATTCCGACGGTGAACAACCCGAAGATACTCGGAGTAATATTCGATAGTCTGCTCTCCTTCTCGGCGCATACAACTACAATTGTCAACAAAGTACAAAGCCGCAACAAGATCCTCAAGTCGCTAGCCGCCAGCACCTGGGGCAAAGACAAAGAAACGTTGATGGCAACTTACAAGGCAATTGGCCGGCCGGTTGTGAACTACGCTGCGCCAGTGTGGTCGCCGGGGACTAGTAGGACGCAGTTGATGAAGCTGCAGACTTGCCAGAGCACGGCACTTAGGACAGCGACGGGGTGCCTCTTGATGTCGCCGCAACACCACCTGCACGAGGAGGCCCACATG
The DNA here is from genome assembly GCF_001687245.7 of Rhagoletis zephyria. Classification (NCBI taxonomy): domain Eukaryota; kingdom Metazoa; phylum Arthropoda; class Insecta; order Diptera; family Tephritidae; genus Rhagoletis; species Rhagoletis zephyria. Next base: position 38,105 of record NW_016159213.1, read on the forward strand.
CTCCCAGTTAAGGAGCATAACTGCAGGCAGTTTCTGGTTGGGAGCCACAGATGTGGCCATCCAAACAGGAAACTCCTTGCAGAAGAGCCTTCGCCCAGGCACGTCAGGAGGCATCTGTACGAACTGGCGGACGAAGTCCAGAGGTTCATCAAACAACCTGTGGACCTGAGAGCTTATCGACAGGCCTTGAACGGCATTCACAGAGAGGCAGTCTCGAGCTATGTAGACTCCCGACCTGTGAATGCCGTTCTGGGCACACAAGCACCAGATGTGGATGAGAAAGAACTTTGTCTGCCTCGGGAGACTCGGACCACAATAGCCCAACTGCGCTCTGGTTACTGCAGCAGGTTGAACTTATACCTGAGCAGAGTAAGCGAAGATATTCCAAACGAATGTGCGGCATGCGAAGAGTCGCCCCATGACTCACAGCATCTCTTCGCATGCCCTCTAAACCCCACCACGCTAACGCCCCTGTCCCTATGGACAAACCCCGACGAGGCTGCACGCTTCCTAATGCTGCCGTTAGCGGAGATTGACGACAACGATTGAGGGACTAACTGATCTGGGCGGGGTTGTTCTAGCCGCTACAACTACAACAACAACAGGGGTATTTGGCCGATTTAGGCGGACAAAAGTCGAATTTTCCAAACGCACATTTTTCTTTTATAACTGAATATAGGGGTGAAAAGAATATATTTCTTGACTAGATTCCATTATTTTTTAATCCTTATTTACTTTAATTCGCTCGCAGCGCACTATCAAAGTGCCGTGATGATAACTGTTTATTTGGTTTTTAGATGTGTTTAATACAAGCCGAAGTTGTAAAAAAATTGCTTTGAATCGTGGGTTTATTTTTTAAATTATATTAAATTGGATAATTGTACAGCACATGAATACCATATAATCCAAATGGTTTAATACAAATATAATATGAACTGGTACCGACAGAGCTGCAAGGAAAAATATCGTATTTTTGCTAATTTTAATGGATTAGAGGAATGAACTACAGTCATAAAGTTATGTAACACCACTCAACGGCGCTAATATTCTTGCTAGGGTGTTTGATTGACAGTTCGTAGTTTGGAAACAAACAAAAAAACACTGACCATTGGGAATATTTACTACTGCGGAAAAATAAACTGAAAATACTGCTGCAGTACTGTACCTGTTTTCTTTACATGTACAGGGTGTTCTGTAGAAGTGTTCAATGAGTAAAGGGGGGTGATAGGAAAGTCAAGACGCCCGACAACGTTAAGAGGGGGCTGGGGCGGTGGGGAGGAGGGGTTCAATATAAAAATTTGGAGAGTTGCAGGGAGAAAATAGTTGTCCGTTTATTTAGAAAAACATTCTCTACGTAAGGGTAAGTTCGAGTAAAAATGGGCAAATAAGTTTTTAAGGCAGTAAAATCGTACGAATTTTTTCTCAAACTACATATATGTATATATCTCTTCACTTTAAAAAATCAGTTCTTGTAAATATGGATGTATATATGTATATCCAAAGGCTTCCAGGAAACGACTCTAAGGATTTTGATGGAATTTTGTATTCAGATAATGTTTTTAATTTGAAGGGTATCTGGAGATGCACTAAAAATGAAAGTTAAAAGATATTTTTAAAAAAGAAACTACTATATACTATAGATAGTACGATAAGTGTATGAAATTGCTGCGTGTTAGATAAGGTGCAAATTATTTCAATAGAACTCAACATAATGGTTACTCTGTATAGTGTTTTTTTTATCATATTTTATTTTGATTTGATTTTTTAAACAGGTAGCAATCCCACTAAACGTAATTGAAAATTAATCCCTTTCTAAGCCATTTTGGATGATATCCTTAACGTAGTGATTCACTGAAATTAATTGAATTACATTTTTTGACAGGTGGCAAACCATCTCATGTTCCATATCCACATTGTTATAATTAATTTAACCTATTATGTACATTGTATTTAATTTTTAAACACGTGGCAGCCCTGTTAAAAATAGTTTCAAACTACATATAAACTTATTAAACTCTTTCGTCAGACACCAATATTGATATATGCACATATTTCAGTTACCTGATTCCCTTGAATTAAAGTTTAATTTAATTTTTAAACAAACGATAATCCTCCCACATGTTGTTTAGAAATAAAGCCTTTTCAAAAGCATCTCGATTGATAACCATATCGTAGTAATTAATTTAGCTGAATTGTATTTGATTTTTTAGCAGGAGGGGATGGCCATGTTCTAACCTAGGTAATAAACCTTCTCCTCGGCGATACGAACACGCAGGTATAAATGTTTATATAATCGGACCTTGATACCATGGAGCCTATCGATGTCAAACTTCAAGCAACTTTATTTTCGTTGTTTTCGTCGAATACTTGGACATCCTCCCACTCTATTTACTTTATTTTAAACATTTTCAGTTTGAGATATCGTAATACGTCGTTTCTAAACAATTTGAGTTAAAATTTTCATAAAAATAATTTTGGCCGCCTAAATCGCTACAAAATTTATCCAAAATGTAAGTAATTGCTTTTCGTACTCACAATAAGTGCGATGATGATGATTGACTTGTGAACTGGTTTCAATAAATGTGCGATAAAAATTAGAGACGGCGGCGATTTGTTTCTTAATTCTCATGGTAATTGGATCTGAATTACCAACAAATGAAGTAATTCGCTCTAAAAATTTAGTATGGCGAATTACGTAATTTCAAGGGTGATTGGAGTGCGAATTACGAATGAGAGAGCGAACTACGTAATTGGCGTGCAGTGGGAAAGCCGTATTAAATATTATTGATTAAGGCTAAAAGGCTTTTGTTCAGCTTTCACAGGCGGTTGATTAAATCAAAAGTTTACATCATTTAACTGAATGTTGAACAATGTAAACTCCTTTTAAATATAATGATTGTATACGATTATGAAATTATAATATTCTGAACGAAATTTTTGGAAACTTTCATCACTGCTATAAAACTTGAAAAGGAGGACAATGAGGACATTTTTGTTCAAAAGGAGGACAGAGAAGAACAATACTTTTGAGGAGGAAATATCACGTTTGAGGAGAACAATCCTCCTCAAAGGCGGACGATTGGTCAGCTTACCATTACATAATGCACACCACATCACTAATGACTATAAGGCTCAGAGAGTTTCACAACCCATGGCACCATTCCATCCTAACCAGGCGCAATAAGACGAAGAGATTGGGAGTAAGGAGCAAAATTTTCAGTTTTCCGTAGAGACTGCGATTTTTTGAAATTGAAGAAAACAATTTGTTTTAGTCACGAAACGGAAAATATAACTGCGTGAGGTTAAAATTTTCCTTTACTTATTATGCTGTAGAGAGTACATGGACCGCAAAACCCTACCCGCTCAGTCGGATGTTTAAGTCATTTATTGATCGAAATAGCACTGGAGAAAGAAAATCAGTTTGGAAGTAACCAACAGTTTCTGCCACGCTTTGATAATGACGCATCATTTTACGGCCTTGGTTCATTAAAATCAGTCAACAATAAAAATACAAATAAAAACTTAAAAACACCAAATATTTAACACAAAACAAAAAGAAGTTTGTGGAGGTATATGTATACACAACACAAATAGAATTAGGATAAGGAACGGAAACCTGCGAGTAACAGGAGTCAACATGCAACCGGAACAAACGTAAGAACGTTATAGCACAGCGCTCCTTGGCATACGTATTTGTTGGTAGAAATAACGTGTCGATTTAACGCGCCATAGTCGTTTGCTGCTGTTAGCCGTTTTTGCTGTCATCATCAGTATTACCATTACCATTACCTGTTACCACTACCATTACCGCGGCCATAGTTATTGCAGGTGTGCACACTTCAAGGCAGTTTACACAAGTTTCGTGCTGCCAACTGCATGGTAAAGTCCTATGCAAATACAACAATAAATCGTTTGACTACCAAAAACCTTTACATCCACACACACACACACACACGTTCATACATATATGTAATTTTAACTAGCACAGAGTGAAGCAACACGTCGCCTCTCATCTCGTTGCACCAGCCAGCCATCAGGAACTCGCTTCACTTCGCCCCGCATCGCATTTCATTCTTTGCACGCTTGATGATACTCGTGCATCAAGGAAAAGCCGGGAGCAGACGATAGCGGACAATAATGTATGTATGTATACGTAACAATCCACAAGTGTGTGTGCAAGTCTTTGGTATAATTGCTACAGGTCTCACACCTTCGCGCCATCCTGCCAAATACCCGCTTGCTGTTCGTCGCCCACCACCTGTTCAACATCCCTCTTCCCGCTGCAACCTTTCTTCGCTACCCGGAAGCACACAGGTCGCCATTTCTATGCGCAGAAGCAGTCATTTGTTAATATTGCATGAGAACTTGCCAACTTTGCCGATTTCCAATGGAGAGAGTGCAAGAGTTTCTGAGAACTGAGAATTTCTAAATACGAAGGGAAAATAAGTAATAAAAGTACAATGTGACACGAATAACCACTTGTGAGCGCAACAAAGTGTTGCTCATCGGCTACTTGTTGTGTCAGCGACTATAGCGCCAGCAGGGTGTTCGTGAGACTGCTCCGAGGGCTGCTTTAAGTCCACTCGAAAAGAGCGGTACACTGAGCAAATACTAGAAATGTTGCATGAGGTTCGCGCGCCCGTGCGAAGTCGAGCAGCCTTAGTTCGTTTTCGGACGTTTCGTCGTGGAGGCTGAATTTTCCGACAGTGGGACCAGAGACACCTTCCTTGCCCACCTGGCATTAAAATCACGAAGCACGATTTTTATATAGTGACGGGGGCAGCGCTCATAAAAGTGATCCTTGGACACTTCGTCCTTCTTTTCCGTCGGGGCGTGGGCGCAAATTAGCGAGATAGGAAGTATTATTCGATTATTTCAATAGAATAATTTATTAAAAAAATAGTAATTTGTCGAATGAATGTATGTAAGTAGGAGTCAGCGAAAAAATTAAAAAGGGCGGTCCCAACGTTGGACAATAAAAAAAGTTGAAATCGCCTTGCAAAAATCATTTGGACTCACTGCAAAAACGTGTCTTCAGGAAATAGAGGTATTTTGAGTTGTTATGCTTTTGGAGAAATAGAGTCCATTGGTTTCCATATTCAATACACCCCAAAATGCACTTCAAAATATTACTGAGCTCGAAACTTCTGCAAGGTGCAGAGTGTGGTCATAACCGACCGTATCTCCTGCGTCGGTCTAGGGGTATATCGGCAAAAGCAAAGGGCTATCTCTAAGAGGTATAGAGACTTCGAGCGTTGGGCAAAAACGGTGCGCTAGCCCAGTTAAAAGAGCCCAGGCTGACCGCCGCATGGCTATCAAAATTCTAGAGCGCTACGATAGCCAGAGTGTTCATAAGTTATCTTGCAAGATGGGACGCTTGAGTGGGCCAGAACGTTGTTCGGTGAAAGTGCTGGGCGTAACTTATTTAACACCCTTAATATATGTAAGTACATACACACCTACAGTAGCATAGGCAATATGCGAAGCAAAAAAATTGTATCACTAATGAGAAAAAAATGTAACTTGAGAACCTTTCAAGCAGGTGAAAAGTTAATCGAGCGGTATGCACTTAAAATTGTTTGCAGTGTATTTCAACGCGAAACCCTAGTGTATTTGTAAACACCATTTGCCGCCATTTAATCACCTCTGAAAAAAGAAAACCACCGCCACCGATTCACAGCAGGGAGAAAAACCCAATGCTACCATTATAAATTACGGTAAGCATGTACAAACGTGCACATGGACAACTATATAAGCGCATGTGAAACACTTTTAAATATCGCTCCGCGTGTGAGAGCAATGCCGAAAGCTATAATTTTACATGTTGCTCCTTTAGAGTGTTGCAAGCACCACAAATAACGTTTGCTCACAAATTCCAACTCGAAGTCCAATGGCTACAAGTACAAATTTTATGCAAATTGAGTACGCTCTGAGAGAAAAAAGAGCGCTTCTTGCGCCCAGTAGTAGGCAATGAATTGCCGAAGGAATAATTCGAATGTTTTTGGTTTCGAGTTTGGCGAACGTTAGCGACTTTTTGTCGCACCAGTAGAAGGGAGTGGTACGTCAAAATCTGACGCACATCAGCAGTGTATTGTGCGCTACAGGAAAAAATATTATTATTCAACTTTTAGATTTTTTTTCTTCATTGTCTAATTTTTGTGAACTCTAATCAACTGTGAACTGAACTTAACTCAAAAACTAAGCTGAACTCTTTTCGCCTCAAATTAACTATCAACTCTATCTTCTATCGGAGCTCTATGTGAAACGCGATTATACTGTATTTGGAAAGTAGAACTACTGATTTTGATCCTGACCTGCGAGCACCTGCAAAAATCGTTAAGTTACATGATGATAAACTCTTCTGCATCGTCCCAATTCCCCTCTATTCTTCTTTCGAAAACTTTTTGCTACTATAATCCACTCTAAATCGATCATTTATGTACATATATGATTCAAAGTAATTCCGTGTAGAAAAAAGTAAGTGGTATAGACTTTCAGTTATTTTGCTGTTGCTATCCGACCAATTTACGGATTTTTCGCTGAAGAAACATAAAAGTGACGTGAAGAAAAAGCACAGCACACAAAATATTAACAATTGTGAAAAATGCAAAAAGAGAGTGGAAAGCTATAGAACTAAAGGTGCAAGCGGATGAAAGAGAAAGTCTGAAAACGAAGGACAAAAAGCCAAAATGAAAATGAAAAATAAGTAAATATAGAGAAGACGTGGGATAAGTTGCTCGTTAGTGGTGGCAATTGTGATGTAGTTGTTTGATTCTCAAACTAAAATCGGCGGTCAACAATTCGATGGAAGCAAGACCAAAGTGAGTAACATTTCAAAATTATTCTAAATGGAAATAAGTGGAGCAAGGCACTATATGTTTCACTTAGCGATTACTTAATACTTCTGTTATTGTTGTTGTGTGCTATAGTTTTTTTTTTTTTTGTATCTTTTGAGAATTTCTCGATTTGGGTGTATATGTGCGTTCCTGTTGCCGCAATTTAGGCGCAACACCGCGGGCAAATCGTTGAGAGAAGTCAGGGAATCTCTTTGAGATAGAAAGAATTCGTAACTGCTCGCCACACGAAGGCGGTAGCACGGCATTGCCATTCATTTTTAGCAGGTTTGGCAGTAAGCCAACTACTATCGAAACGATGTTGGAGTGTACGAAAATCTAAAGTGACAAGAAATCGTATAAAATTTCAACTATTTTTGTAATTTTTCTCTAATAAATATCAAGAAATTTTAGCTTTCCGAAAATATACGTATGAAATATTAAAACACAGTAATTAAATTGAAGTCCGAGTTGGTGTAAAATACCGAAAAAGACACAAACATCCGCATTGCAAGGCTACAAAGCTAACAATTAAGCATTCGTGCTAGGCAGCTTAAAAACTATGTGTGAACGTGTGTATATACATATTTACTTAAAAAGGATATAATTATTTGAAAAGGCTTCGAGGGCAAGCAATGATTTCAATATTTCGTGTTGCCAAGCAGCAATTGCTTTGTATAAATATTAAACAGCGCTTTTAGAAGAAATTTACAAGTGTATAAGTGGGTGTATGTATGTATATGTGTCTATATGAGTAATATAATCATTGCTGTGCTAAGATTGGTTGGACATTTGGAACAACACGCGATATATTTTTCATACAAACATATGTAGCTATGCATCTACATATATACACTTTTCTTCCAAACCACTTTGAGGTAAAATACCGCTCTGTTGCTTTGCTCTCGCCGCACAACCACCTGAAGAGTAATGACGAAAGTTGTTGGCTTCACACGTAGCCCAAATGTTTTCAGCTAATACGCATATATAGTATGCATACTCGTATCTACATACATATGTACATTTGTGCAAATGAAATAAGTAAAATCTACAAATGTCGATGTCTAGTTACAAGTAAAACACCAATAAATTAACATTCGAATCGCTTACGTAGTTAGATTAACTAGAACGCAAACCTGGAACAGGTATTTATTAAATGTAGATACAGCATCGGTCATATAAATATCGCCCCATTTCAGAGTTATATTGTTTGCCACTAATGTTTATTTATTTATTTTTAAGAATTTTTAATTTAAAAAAATTCATTCTCATAAAAAGCCCACATTAAAAGTTTAAAACTTTACAAAAAATTAAAAAAAATAATCAACATCTCTTCATCCATACTTAAAATTTTTTTCTCAGAAGTGTTAGAATTTTTTGGAGTATACAGTTTTAGTGCGATAATGTGTAATTTTCAAGTGGCAAAAAATTACCACGGATTTATTTAAATTTTCTTCTTGCCCAAGATGTCGCGGTTTTCTTCCATATAAAAATAAATGATATGCATTCGTTATATGAAAGCGAATGCGATAAAAAAATCAACCAACACCGATACAAAAAAATTATAAAAAAGTAACGGTAATTAATAGCCACTCGAAACTTGCTCGTTATTACACTAAAATTAAGTGGGATATAAAATTGTATACTAAAAAAAATCAAGCATTTCTAAGAAAAAAGTTTGAAATACGAATGAAAACATGTTGAACTTTTTGTTTTTTAATCTAATATATAAAAATCTCGTGCCGCAGTGTTAGTGATCGAACTCCTCCTAAACGGCTGGACCTATCTTTATACAAATTTTTGTATATACCGCTTGGTGCAGGGGGCGTGGCACCTCCCATACAAACTGAATTTTTCATACTGCATATCTCTGGAAGTGTTCATGGTAGAGTACTGGAACTTGGTATGTACAAAATATATAAAATCAATCGCATAGTCATGATTAAAAATTGGGGCTATTGGAGAAAGGGGCGTAGTACTTTCCATATAAATAGAATTTCTCCGAAAATGTTCATGTTAGAGTACTCAAACATGGTATGGAGATATATGAAATCAGTCACATACTCTTAGAGGAAATTTCGGCAATTTGAAAAAGGGCGTGGCGCCTTTCAAACGCACTAAACCGTAATATTAGAAGATTGAAAATGTTGGACCAAAATTCTTCAATACAAAAAAATTATTTTGGGTGGGATGAAGTTCGCCGGGTCTGCTAGTTTTCTATAAAGTTTTAAACTTGGGTTTATGTATTCTTAAAAATAAATAAATAATAATACTTACAAAGAATATCACTTTGCAATAGCATGCGACTGATATGACCGATACTGTATGTAGGCGTTTTTGTAAATATCTTATATACATAAGTAAATGTGTAAGTATGCATGTACCCGAATGATTCGACACACGTGTATTGTATTAAATATAGTATATATTTTGACACACGAAAGCAGCCGGAACTTGTAGCTTCACTCGTCAACTAAATTGCTTACATACATACATACGTATGCATATGTGTATTTATATAATACATACATGTATGTATATAAAACAACTACAAATATGAAATCGAATCACGAGAATTTTTTTAATTAAATAGTTTCTTGGCATTTTCTTGACGAATGTATGTATGTCATAACCAGAGCTATAAAATATGCATAAAAACGCTGATTTTAAGCGCTTAAAAATGCTCGATAAGTAAACAAAATATGCTCTTAAATATGCGAGATCGCCGCTAAGTTTTGTGAGAAAGTTCGTCATAGTTTTGCTAAAACACCCTCTCCCTTGGTCAAAAGACGATAGTCTTTCGTAAGGCAATTGTCATTGCTGATTTTTGTGCTGCAAGATTAAGTTAAATTAAAAAAAAAAAGTACAGTGAATCAAAGAAGTGACCACGTGCCTATTTTTTTAAATATGCATAATGTTTTTCGAGTTAAGATTTTTTTGCTATTTTTCTAAAAAAAAATTTTGCCAAACTAATTTGCCTAATTTTCCCTTTAACCTAAACAATATAAAACTTATTTTGAAAATCATTACGAATATTAAAAAAATCAGCATTTCGTCAATCGTGTGAATCACTATATATTTTAAACAATAAAAACTAATAAATAAAAGAAAATTAAATTTAAAAATAAAATTAAAAGAGTTTTAAAAATTAAATAAATTTAAAGAAATATTTTTTTTTCTTTTTTAAAACAACAAAATCGAATATTTAATTTTTAAAAATAAAATAATTAAATCAAAAAGGGAAGAAAATAGTACCTAAAAATTCAATAAATAAAGAAATATATTTATATTTAAAAACTCTTAAAATTTAAAGAAAATTAAATTAAAAAATACAAAAAATTAAAATTAAAATACCGAATAAGATCCTAGGTTAGGTTAGATGGCTGCCCCTTGAAGGGGGCTCACTAAGACCGTGAAAATTGGCCCTTTGTGATACCACTGCGAATGGTAACTGCTAAGTTAGAGCGAGAATCACTGAGTGCCGAGAACGAAGTTTCGCAGCAGGCCAATATTCAATATTAATCACGGAGAGCTCCTCCGGACTTGTCAGAGAGCATGAGCAGCGACAGAGGGGGTCCGATAAGATATTTTATCTCACTGCATGAACCCAAAAGGACATTGTCCTGTTAGTACACCCACTAGAATTGAGAGATCCATTGACCGCGTCCGGTCCACCCTCCCAAGAGTAGTCCACAAGTGGTCAGGGGAACTCCCACAATCTCTCTTCTTGGCGATAATTCCTCAAGGGTGCCGCCTTTGGCGGGTTCATCAGCCGCGCAGTTTCCTGTGATATCTCTATGGACTGGCACTCAGAGAAGTTTCAGAAAGTAGTATTCCGACGCTATCGAGAGCAAATTAAGGCGTTCCCAAACAAGATTCGAGCGTACCGTAAGTGTGCCCAGATAAAAAAAGAAAGTGCGCCTGGGCCACACTGGAGTAGTGAAACCTACGTTACATGCATATCTATTTTGTCTCATAACCAATATACATACAGACATATGTACATACATACATACATCTGCTTTTGGTTAAGGTTATATTCTTTGTCTTTTTTCTATCCAGATCCCTACCTCTACCGCTGTTCGTTCTAATTACATTTTTGTTATTCTGTTTTCCTTTATCTTAATTTGTATCTTTATACTATAGCGATAACAAAATCGATAGTAACATCCAATAAAATATCGATAACAAAACCTATAAACAAAAAACAAAATCGACAAAAATATCCATAACAAAATCGATAAAAATATCCATAACAAAATCGATAACAATATCGCTAAAAATATCCATAACAAAATCGATAAATATCGCTAACAAAATCGATAAATGTTGATAACGAAATCGATAAGTATCGATAACCAAATCGATAAATATCGATAACAAAATCGATAAAAAACATCTCTAATTAAATAGTAAAAACATCGATTACAAAATCTATAAAAATATCGATAACAAAATTAATAAAAATATCGATTGATATATCGATAGGTTCCGAAAATATCGATAGCAAAATTGTTAACAATATCGGTAAAAAACCGATCAAATATCGATAACAAAACAAATAAAAATATCGATTATTTTATCGATAAGTCCCGAGAATACCGAAAATCTCTAAAATCCCAAAATAGTTCCCATATTGAATCTCTGTGTCTCTATCTATATCCTTTTCTCTATAATTACCTTTATTTTAATCTTTCTTCCCCTATCTTCATCTTTACTTTTATCGGTATCCCCATCCTCCTCTTTGTCTTTACTTTGATATTTATCATTTTCTTCATCTACATATTCCCTTCACTTTTACCTTTACATATATATAAGTAACGTGTTTAAATTTACCTTGGTCTTCATTTTTGCCTTTATCTTTAAGCACATTTGTTTTTGTTTTTAATTTTTAACTTTGTTTGCCTTTATCCTTTTTTTATCTATGTACGTAGTCACCTTTACTTATTGTATTGGTCTTTTTCTAAATGTTATTCTTTAATCTTTTATTAGCAAATTTTTGTTAAATTAATACCATATGCATACACACAAGAAGCACTTGTTTCAGCCCCAACCAGTTCCGTTGCACCATTTCCGTTACATCATTTCCAATTTGCCAATTTACTCCCAACCAACCAACCGCCGGCTAGGTGATTATCGTGCGCAAAATCAATCAGGCATGGCTTTGCCATTAAAAGGCTGAGGAATAATTTCAGGAAAGCCCACTTACACCTATAACACCAAATAGTTTTTAGTTTAATTTTAAACGCTTAGAATTCTACTTCTCTTGCTGCCAACATTAGTCGCTGATCGCTCATTTTCAAACTATCCGCGTTGTTTGTATTATGAACAGTAACAGGCGATTCTGTTTGATACCGAACCACCCGGTAACCGGAAAATTGTGTTACCAAAAAATTACATCACATCACCGTTTTGATTCATTCAGCTATAAAGTTTTGTAGAAATTTTGGTGTGGCATATTTCACGGAGCAATATTTTGTTACCTGCCTATGAGATGGTAACAAAATTTACCGGCCACAAGAGCGCGCAGAATACGAAAACATAAAAAAAATGGCAGGAACTCTATTTACCGGTAACAAGATTTTTTTTAACCAACGCAGAATAGGCCTGTAAATAGCCAAGACGAAAGGCATCGAGTAACAAAACTGTTCACTCCGTTATTAACTAAAACCAGGAATTTTTTGAATTGCAGCTGCATTTTATAGACCAGTAAGTAAGTATTTTTAGGCAGGAAAGGGTCTGTTGGGACTGCTAGTCCTGTATATTTTTGTAAGCAAATACTCTTATATTTTCCGATACATCTTTTCAAAAGCCAACAAGAATTTAAAAAAAAAAATCAATTTCAGGATACTGTACCATCACCGCACTTACCTACCAGCGTATAAATTTAAAAATCACTTTTTACACCGCCCACTGGTTCTGCCATAAAAGAGAGATAACTATGGGCAAACACTTTTAATATAAAATGGACAACAAGCAATATTAATAAAACAAGAAAACAACGACAAAAATTTAACGTGAAAATTATGTCAACGATACAACGAAGCAATACTCAACTGTGAGCGAAAAGGAAAATTTTAAAAATTTAGATATAGCAAAAAAATTAAAGCATCAAAGGCGTTAAGAACGTTTGCAAATTATGAATTAACTTTACTCAAAAAAAACAAAAATTAAAATTTGGCTACTACGAGTTATACGCGCGCAAGTAGATAACAGAATAGTTTAATTTTTTTCATGTGCAGAAGTGAGTTACGGCCCCATTTGAAGGTTCTAAGGCAAACGTTTCGCACAAAATGTCTGTCGAGTGCATGCGACCTTCGAGTAATAAAATCATCATCACGCCTGGGGCCACACTCAGCTACGCCAAAAATTCATCGGCGCGACCACGATCAACAAGTCGGCAATTGTCGTCGGTTGTGAGGGCCCAGCATCCAGCAGGGAACGCAGCGGGCAAGGGAAAGTCTGTGATGCCACAAAAAATACCAACAACACCTCCAAAGCAGCAATCAAGTATTTTGGTGGTAAGAAAAACTGGTGTAACGCAACCCTCACCAGTGTCGGCATTGCAAACAACCGCTAAGGTAGCACCACTGGCACCCTTGTCGCAGAATACATGCAAACGCAGCAACTGGGACAATATCACAGATGGAGGTAGCAAAAAACATATAGTAAATGGCACTATTAGCGTTGATCGCATCGATTTGGAATTGGAGGGAGCAGCAAGTGATGTGGAATTCTGCAAACGACTCGAGTGGTCGGCCGCCCAATCTTTGGTCGAAATGAATGCAAAAGAGAAGCAAAGACGTAGTGCCGCCGCAGCACAATCGGCTACAGATAAAAAACCGTTGACGCCAATGGCGGTCCGAGAAGCAGAAGCAGTGGTCACATCACTTTCTGGAACTGTGTTGAGTGATTTGAATTCACAAGATAACGAAGGTAAGCGTAATTTTATGTCTCATAACGTATATTATTATTTTCATTATATTCATATGTGCATATATGTACATATATGTATATACATATGTACATACAATACAAACATACATAAATAAGCAATTTGCGAACTAATCCCCCCAAAAGAAATATGTGCTTCCCCAAGAAAATCATGATTCATGAAGCATTTTATAACTCCCACCAAAATATTTGTCTCAGTTTAGGTAAATGCGCCGGATGGGCGAGATTAATACTCCGGAGTGTCTGGAGTGGGGAATGTTCGGTCTATTCGACGGATGCAGTTATGTACATACATACATATCTATATAAATAAATTTTTAGATAACTATGTGTATTAGGGTGCCCATCGAAAAAAAAATTAGAAGTTTCAAGACCCTACCCCCTAGTTCCTTTTTATCAGAAATATTATTTCCTATTTTTATAGATTTTTTTTTTTAAATCATTTAGAGGTCGCGACTTGTCATTTTAGGTCAGAAAGTACGGTTTTGTAGATATATCAGTTTTTGAATGACTAGTTTTCATTCAATTTTAAAGATCGAACATGTTGTGAGAAGAGAATTTATAGGCCTTTAAAATGATGTTTAGATATCTTTTCTCACACTTGGATTGTCGGGATTTTTCATTGGGCAAATCAAAAAAAAAAAAAAAAAAACATTCTTTCGTACTTTTTTAAGTTTTGACCATCACTTATTTCCACAATTTTTAAATATGTAGTACTATCTTAAATTAAATCTATTTTCAAATAAACTGACACCCATTTATTGCAATCGCATAAAACCCGTCGAAGTTAGGCAACTTATCCTTAATACCGCCTTGAGTTTATACGGCGTATGTACCGTACTTTCAGATTATTTGAGCAGTGTGGCTAAGAAAATCATCAATATTTATTTTAAATTGATATATACAATCGTTGTTAGCAAACAGTTGGTTTTAAAACATTTTTTATGAAAATGGGGGTGGCATCGCCTTGACGATCTCGACCAAATTAAGTATACACAAAAATAAGTCCTTCCCAAAAAATGAAAAGTTTTTGCTGGGATATTTTAGGGGGAGTAGGTTTTGTCCGATTTTAAAAATATTCAAGACGGTGCCTGATCGGTCAAGTAGTTTTTGAGATATGCATATATCATACAAGTAGGCGGTGGCACACCCATTTTCCTAAAATTTCTTGAACCACTGTTTTGCTAAAGAGCGACTGTATATATCAATTTTGAATAAATATTAATGAATTCCTTAGACACACTGCTCAAAAAATCTGAAAGGCCGGTACATACGCAATAAAAATTCAAAAGAAAAATTCGATGGGCACCCTAATGTGAGTCTACATACATACGGCCATGCATACGAAGTTAAAGAAAGTCCATATTTTTAATTTAGCATTGGAGTTTTGTTGAAAAACGTTAAATTGCAACCACTACATTTTCCTGGTTATGTTGCAGAAACTGTTCTAATAAAATTTGTTTTAATAGCGACTCTGAAATTTTAGCATTTTCAAAATCCTTTTAATCCATAAGCACTTTAACTTTTAATTGCTTTCAAATATGTACATAGTACTTCGGAGCATTTGCAATTATGGCCAATTTCAAAATGTACGGTAGTTACCATAAAAATAAGCTTGACCAAATGAATGTGAACGTTCACACTTTGGAGCGTACGGGTGAGCAGTTTTTTTCTTCTAATAGACCATTTAAGGACTTAATTCGCATATGTATGTATTTATGTATGTAAAAGTTTTAATTCCAAATATGCAATGCAATTTCCGTTGAGCATTAAAACGTTCCAACAACAATCTAAATATAATATGTGTATGTATGTGTACATCTTGCTAGCTTATAGTAGCAATTTCCTAAGACAAATTTTACAAAAGGGAATAAAAATCTCTCCAACTAATTTTCTTCAACCATTTATTTTGCAAAAATTCAAATACAAGACTTCTCACATTCTAAGCTAAAACCACTCCAAATGTATAAAATTCCATGATGTTGATGAAAAGTTTTTGTATTCTTTCCGTATAACTGAATAGAAGTGATTTTAAATAAAATATGTATGTAGGTAGTTAAATATTTAGGAAACAATGTATTTTCAATTGTTCCTACTTCTTGCATCAGAATATAATTTCATAGAAAAAGTGGACTTAGCAATTTTTCACTCTAAGGGCCGGTTACTCAATATCTGGAATCTCCGGTTAAATATAGTTATCGACGTTACCGACTCCCTGTTGTCTGTATGGAGTCGAAGACGTCGGTAACGATGTTTAACCACAGATAAGTGCTAACCAGACATTGAGTAACCGGCCCTAAAAGTGTTCTTACACGATATGTATTTCCATCTGTAAATGTGACTGTTTCGATACATACATATGTAATTGCATCTGTCTGTCAAGTTCAAAGTTTTTTATTAACTGTTCACACTCAACAAAAACGAAATAAAATAAACACAGATGATTCTATCTGCATGTCAGATGAAAATAGAAACCTTCTATTTCGTATGTACGTGCAACTGATATGTAAAGAAATGAATCTAATATGCCTTTACACGATATGTTGTCATTTCCATATGCAAAAAGTGGCATGTAGGTAGTCTGCTTACAATTTAGAAACGAATACGAATTATAACGAACGCCCGACGAGTATTCGGTCACATCATAATTTCCGACGGTGGTTCCAAAGATAACTTCCTTGCCCACCCTGGCATTGAAGTCGCCAAGCACGATTTTAATATCATGGCGGGGGCAGCGCTCGTATGTGCGCTTCAAGCGCTCATAGAAAAGATGCTTGGACGCCTCGCTCTTCTCTTCCGTCGGTTCATGGGCACAGATCAGCGAGATGTTGAATTATCTTGCTTTGATGCGGATTTTCGGCTAGACGCTCGTCCAACGGGGTGAACGACAGTACTCGGCGACGGAGTCTCTCTCCCACCACAAATCCAACACCGAATTCGCGCTCCTTAACATGGCAGCTGTAATAGACGTCGCAAGGCCCCAGACATTTTTCGCCTTGTTCCGTCCAACGCATTTCTTGGATGGCGGTGATGTCAACTTTTGTCCTTACGAGGACATCAACCAGCCGGACAGGGGCACCTTCCCATTAAGGGTCCGGACATTCCAGGTGCATGCACTCAAATCATAGTCCTGTAAACATTTGCCGTGGTGGTCATAATAAGGGGGGCCTCATCTGAGGCATTGTTTCGCTTCTTCACTGAAGCGTGACGGGTCTCAAACCCAGCGCACAACCCATTGCTTGGGCGGGGTGGTTTCGCAACCGGATACACGTTTATATACTTAGCGGGCCGTTTGCTTCAAGACAGACACCCGCTTGTAGCCGCACCTACTGGTGAACAGACGCTGCAGACTTCAGGGAGCCCTTAAACCGAATAAGTCGGAGTAGCCTCACCGAAGCTCACTCTCCTTCTGCCTTAACTCAAGGCTCCTCACTGATTGGTTACCGTTCTCGCACATGAGTTGTTCTCGTTGCCCAGAGTGCGCGAACGAGGACGCAAGAGTCGGGATTGGGTATAGTTGTGCAACTTCATACTCAGCACAACGACTATACTCGATTTCACTTCTCATTTATACATAATTTAAAATCCCCCCCCCCCCTCCCCCCTAAATTCGAAAGCTTACTTTGAGAAAATGTCGGCGTTGGGGATTGATCCAGTCTATTGTCTACTATTCAAATGAATCGATCATTAAGTATGATGATTTCATCGCTCGCGTAGGACTCAAAGGTATTTCGATATTTCAACGTAGTTTTCCTGACCAATTTTAAATAATCAATATAAGTATTAACAACAAGCAGGCCCCAAAACCAAAGGATGCACCATTGTGTGAGTTTTTGAACATCATTAATGATGTGCTAGTTTTTGCCAACCAGGATATAAAAATTGAGGCTGGTAGGGGTGTGATTGCAATGTGAATTTGTTTAAATTAAGTTCTAATAAGCTTTGGCAGTTTCAATAACCGATGCCGCAACGTGTGGTATGTGGGCGAATACATACCACAGCGCCGTGGATGCTACGAGTATTTCATACATTATTATTTCGGCACAGCCACGCTACGTAGTCGTAAATGAAAGCGGAGGCAAGTAACGGTGCGGAAAAAGTATTTATTTTGAAACCATACTCGCTTGTATGCAGATTAGGTCACTCAAGCACTCTGAGGGGCGGCCAGTAGGCCTCGCGTGGCAGAACACTATTTTAATCGCTCCGTAATTATGCGAAATATTCGCATACAATTCATATTTTCACAGCTGCATAGTAAATAAACGCGAACAAGCCTTTACACGAGCAACACTCAGATGCAAATGCTCGCGGGCTTACTAGTATCTTCACATGCATACATATGTACATATAAACAGACACACACACGTGTATATACTTTATCTTTTTATACACCGTAGTTTTCGCACACGAGCGCAGGCTTTTGAATATTTTGATCTAGTTGGGGGGTGGTTTCAAATGATGCAAATGGCCTGAAGTCGCGGACGATATGCGGAGAACAACTCGAGGGGTTGATATGCAACAGTAATACCTCTGATGACACCAAGGACGCGGTTATCTGCTGCTATCACGGTAACAGCGTCACGCACCAAATTGACTTTGAACGCTTCGAGCGCCGAATTTTGTGGAAAAGTAGCAATGAAACGTTTGCTTAAAATGAATTGAGGTAAAAGGTGGGCTTCAGCTGATTTTCCATGAGTTTGCCAGCTTTCCGTAAAGCAACAGCCTACCAGCAGCTTTTGTCGTTTTGTTGTACAAAGGACCAAGTAAAATCACACCGTATAAACATTAGCGCTCACATACTAGCATACATATATACATACTCATATGTATGTACATTAGGTATGTTCCATACCGAAAAAAACTATACTCCTATATTTTTAGTTTGAAATCAAAAAATTTTTAGAGGTCGTTCAAACCACGCAAAAAACATCTTTTCGTAGAAATGGTATGCAATCCTTGAAAATCAAAATTTTCTATCAGAAAACTCTGGTTATCTTTAGGAGCATTCCAATAATAATACCCAATTGTTTATTTAACCATTTTTTAATACTGGCGATTTTTATGGATCCCCTATTATATTTTCAGGGGTTGTTGGCGACCTATAAAATATAGTTACTACGAAAAAGTGTTAAATAAAGAATTGGGTCTCCTGAAAGAAACAGAGTCCGATCGAAAAATATTGATTTTTAAGAATTCTATACCATTTCTATGAAACGTTGTTTTACACCATATAAAATACAAGGGAAACTTTAAGTGCTTTGAGCGACCTCGAAATATATTTTTTGATTTCAAAAAAAAATAATGTGGGTATACTTTTTCGGTATAGAACAATCCTGGAATTAAAATTCCAAATGTACTTTTTATCACGCATTTTTGGACAGAGTGTATATAAACAGCTGTACTCTAAATAAAGAAGAAGCCCGCACGATTTACATACAAATGCATACACATATGTATGTACATATGTACACATCGGAACCTGAGTGGAAGATCGACCTATGTCGGCAACGCTCGACAAACGCCCTATCTCAGAAAACTTTTCAAGAACGCTCTACTTTAGGATTTGATTGAAGAATGCCCTATTTCAGAGTTTTATTGAAAATATCCTATCTCAAATTAAAATGTATTGAAAATGTGCAAAGGTTAAAAACTTGTATTACTCTAAAGCAGTGTCGAGAAAACGGCAACATTCGCGTTGAATTCTTTTCAAACACTCCTAAGCGACCGTTCTTTTTTTAATATATACCGCCTTTTTCATAATAAAACCTTAAAATAGGTTTTAAATGTTATTTATAAAAACACTTCTTTAAGTTTATTTATACCTTTTCTAAAAGGCAGTATTCATAAAATCACGTAAACAACAATTTAATTAAATGGCGGTCTTGCTACTATTTTTCAATATAAACTCTTTTTAACTGAGCACTGAGAATATGAAAAGCGATACGTAAATCCTTGTCAGCGGTTAACTGTGCACTGTGAATTCGGCCCTGAATGTTGTTTTAAGCTTAACATCCATCAAATTTCGCCAAACTTCACAACGGTTAGCACACATTCATATGTTTGTATGTAAAATACAATTGGCGGATCGGAATTATTTTGCGNCTCTTTTTAACTGAGCACTGAGAATATGAAAAGCGATACGTAAATCCTTGCCAGCGGTTAACTGTGCACTGTGAATTCGGCCCTGAATGTTGTTTTAAGCTTAACATCCATCAAATTTCGCCAAACTTCACCACGGCTAGCAATTTAGGTATGTATGTATATACACATGTACACATTCATATGTTTGTATGTAAAATACAATTGGCGTATCGGAATTATTTTGCGTATATAAATAAGTATCAACATATATATATATATATATATATATATATATAGATATGTATATATATATATGTATATAGGACATTTGTTGCTCATTCTAACAAATGAAAATTTGCAATCCACCCTACAAATTTCAGAACTGCTTCTGAACTATTGCCAAACTGGTACAGAACCGGGCAGTTGAAACTTGCGTTGTGATGAGTGGCGCTGTCGTCAAAGTTCCTCACATTTAGCATTGCCAGCTGAGAAGTGCTAAATGTGCAAACTCTCACTTCTCGTACAACGCGAAGTAGCTTCGCGAGAAGACCTCTGCCTCAAACATCGTTTGTCGTGATTTCAAATCGCAGTGGAGTAGAGGTGGAAAACTATCGATGGCACTATCGATAGTATCGATGGTTTTTGACTATCGAAAACATCGATGGTTTTGTAAGCACTATCGATAGTTTTCACTCGTGCATACATATATAGAGATGGCTGCTTGAAGCCAAAAATCGTTGTTATGTTTAATTTTTGGACGTTTTTAAGCAAAAGTAGAGGGGCCCAGTTGTAACTTCGTAGGACATCGCCGTTTTCAAAAAGACAGTTGATTTTAGTATTGATTTTAATATACGTATGAAAACCCAGTGTCGTCTATTTTCTAGCCAGCTCGGCGCGAGTTCTGCGCCAGTTTGATTGGCTGCGGGGTGACGATTCCATGGAGAAATAACTGGAATGTCAGACAGTCACTCAATTTGGTTTGAGTGTGCTAACTGACATTTACCGTCTGGTTTGTATGTGTCTAGTTCATGCATTATTGCGGTCACGTGCGCATCTCATACATACATATGTATGTATGGATGTGTTGTACGTTCCTGCAAAACGGCCAATTGTAAATTTAAATCAGTTTTTGACAGCCGCCATCGCGTCAAATAATGAGGCCATTCGTCATGTGCGCGAGTGGAATTTTTTTCGGTTTACTCTTAGTTAGAATGGACGTCAGCTATTTGCGTAATTTGCCTTCGGTGATTTATCCAATCAAAACATATCTACACACACGATTGATGAAAAGTAATGACAGACTTTCCCTAGTTAACCGTTAATAAAAAAAGGTATTTTTAAAAACTTTGCAAATTTCGACTATGGTGGTAAGTCGTTCATAATCCAACACTTGTCTGTAATATATGCATTATTCAAGACTTTGTTTACTTAGGAATCAGCATTTCCACGAATAACACCGTTCGACAAAAACCAAAAATTTTTAAACCACACGAAAAAATAAATATATTCACAAAACTAGGGGCCAAATATAAGTAGATAGTAAAACTGCGTTTTTAATTTAACTTTCTGACGTCAGGTTTTTTAAAGGCCTTTGAAATTTCTAGGCTATGATTGAATTAAAAAATTTTTTAAAAGATTTGGTGAATTGTAGAGTAACAACATGGGTATCAATTAAAAGGAACAATTTTTTAGAATTGAAAAAAAAAAATAATTTGTTGGTGCACCAGGACGAAAAAGTGTTGACAATGTCTTTTTAAAACTTTATCCTTGACTATTCTTGGAAATTTTCAATGTTTTTTTTTTTGAAAAACATATATCTCAAGGACTAATATCTTAACCATCACATCCTCGAATTGCGTCCTTCTAACTTGATTAGTTTTAAATAAAAAAATGTTCACTTCTCTTTGTAAGATATTCAGAGTTACAATATACATAAATGAAGATACTGGAATCATTAATATGCCCGCCTCAGTTTTCCCATTTTCCTCCGTAGATTCATTTGTGTACCAAACCAACCCGTTAGGTTCATGTGCCATGCGGTCATTGACAAATTTCATCAGGAAATTCATGTAACCCATTATAAATATTTCCGATTTTAAAGTTGGAAGTGTTTTGAATTCTCAGTTCCGCATTGGTCACCTCCTTTTTTATTAAAATAGAAATGGAAGGTATTCCAACCAAAGCGCTGCGTGCATCAGCTGGTAAGGTCTTCATAGCTCCTGTTATGCCGCTGTCGATTATTCTTTGCAATTTAGGTGCTTAGTTTACTGCCTGCGGTTCTTTTTGGAGAAAGCATAGGTTACTATTGACTTTGCGACAGTGTTGAATGACCAATAGGTAATTTTGGGCGTAAGGCGCCGTGTTTTACCAAAAAGTCACGAACAAGCAGATAACGCCTTCATTGCCTTGCTGATTGCAGCAGTTTCGTCATGTAGCCCTGTTATGCAGACTACGAGATTATCTGCTTAGCCCTGCGTTTCAAGTTCATCTACATCATAGTCTACAAGAGGGGACAGAGTACACCCCCTTGATGGCATTCTCTTGTAGCTGTTATTGATTTTATCGCGCCTCCTAATTCCATATTAATCTTTAGTTATACATAAGCACTAATATGTAAATAATTAAGTATGTGTTTACATACCTGTGTATCGGGTGATTTAATTCAAATTTGTTTCATTGGCAATACTGTAATTCAAAAAGCTTCCCTACCATCGAAGAAGGAACTTTTATATAGTGTAAGATTTAGGCTCCACTCCGCTTACTGAAGCATTCCACTAATTCCACTATATTCTACAAAAACTCTTTGGGCTTTACACTGAATTTGCTTACATTATCTTTTCATATCTTTTCCTCCTAATTAAATTTCAGTTAACCTTTGCTACCACCACTAATTGCTGCAACCCATATGAATGTATATAGGTATGTGTGTAGCAAATTTTGTTGTCCCGCCATATGTGCATGAATTATGACATGCCATAGCGTATACGCAACTTACTTACATAACTATATTGAACGCTAAATATGTACATGCATACCTAATCATACATACACTTTGCATATTAGGGTGGTGCTTAAAAATGTCAGAATCATGGTGTTTATTATTTTATATGAATAAGTATTAAAAATATGTCAAAATTTTCACACTTTAAGTCAAAACTTTGCCGAATTTCTGCGATTATTTTTATAAAATTTTTGTTAAAAATGGTCAAAAATTTATATGTATGACTTTATTTTAAACGTTGAACAAAATAAAGGTGCAACCCATACAAAATTTTGGTATTTTTAATAACCACCCTAATGGTTATTTATGTACACACATACATACATATGTATGTATACATTGTGTATATGGCCAGAGCACTGTTAAACATTTGTTGTTATTTCGCAGACATTTAACTGGATTTAAATGGAAAATTAATTACCCAAACACTATTAGGCTCGCATACATTTTATTGAGAATTTCAAAAATGATTTTCAACGGTATTTAACTTTATAAATTGCTATTTCATAAGCTCATCATGCAGTGTTTCAACCGAATGCCCTCGATATTTAATATTTTTATTGATATTAAATAACACAGGCCAACAATTAGAAGAATATATTTTGGTGCCGATATATCTTTAGTGGTTCGTTATTTATAAGGTGTTATTGTCAACATTAATTTCATTTTGTTTTTTTTCTTTTCTTACGTATAGTTTTAAATTGAACGTCAGTTTTGTATATTAGCTATAATCAATACTTTTTTGTGGGCGCATTTGACGTCTTATCTTTCTATATATAAATTGATTTTAATAGAAGTTGTCTCAAAGAGCCAAATGTATTTTGTTATATTTGTGGTGAATACACAATCAAATGGTTCCGAAAATCTCTAAGTGATTTTGTAACAAAAATAGATTTCCTTCTGCAAATCCAAATTTTTGGATGAATACAAACTGGGGATACCCCAAACCGTTTGTAAACTGTGTTGTGGACACTTGAGACAGTGGGCCAGTGATCGGAGATGCCGCATGAGTTTCGGAGTGGGGTTAATTTTCGTGCTGTTAACTAAAAAAATGATTTCTCCGACATAGAATCGGCTAAAACACGACTAACGCATTCAGAGGAAGTACGTATTCCAACATATTTTCCATCCGTGACCCATTATTCGAAGAAATCTCCAATGAATTGAGCAGCGACAGTGATTCCGAAGAAATACGTCTACAGAGCCAAAACTTTAAGCCAAGAAGAATTAAATGATTTGAGAACGGATC
>NW_016159213.1:62322-74003 GCF_001687245.7 Rhagoletis zephyria
CGTACAGATATATCAATAAACACGTACGAAAGAAGAGGAACACATCCGTTTATAAATACACATGTACACAACATATATACAAAAACGGCACTCAAGTACACAATACATTGATAAAAACGGTACTAGACTGTCTCGCTTTGATTTCGGAATGCTTACACATTAGGGGTATTCTCTGAGTCTTGCAAAGCCCTTGCATGGTGCACAGATTGCACGGATTGCACGGTAAAAACCGGTTTTCGTATGGGGCAGCTTTGCAAACCGTGCAATCCGTGCACCGTGCAAGGGCTTTGCAAGACTCAGAGAATACCCCTATTGAGAAGTTAGCTTACTGCCAATATAGAAGTATTACATATATGAAATTAACTCTGGTCGTCGTACACAATTTTAGAATCATGTAAAACAGTGACAAGGGTGGTAGATCGCAGAAAAAGTATNGCTCTACTGATACTACCTGTTCAATGTGCCTTGAACAAAGCAAAAAATTACTCCATCTGTCTAAATGCACAATTTTGCCGTCCTCAGGGCCGATTGTTCAATGTCTGATGAGTACAAATCGATCACATTTTATATGCATGATGTCAGAAACGTCGATAATGGTGTCTAACCGGGAAGTAGTGATAACCAGACATTGAATAACCGGCCATTTTGGAATCATGTGAAACAGTGACAAGGGTGGTAGACAGCAGAAAAAGTAGAATGGACAAATTATAAATCTTTAAAACATTCACTTTGTGATGGGCACCAGGTCATGAGGGCTTTGATGGCAATGAAACGGCTGATAATCTCGCCTCAGCGTTTTTGTGAACCATCCAAGGGACACACGGCAGAGCTTGTAAGAAGGTGGAAGGATTCTCAGGAAAAATTTCTGTTAAATCTCAATTTGAGATGCACTTGAGAATCAGTCCTTTTCTCAAATCTCAAACGTTAATTCTCAAATGCATCTCAAATAACCATTGATAACGTTCTCAAACTTAAAGGCACATATTTAATACGAAATTTTCCTTTATTTTCAAATTGAGAAATGTTGAGTTCTCAACTTTTTCTGAAATGTGAGTGTAGCGGAACGAAATGAAATCCAGTTACTCTTATTGAATTATTTGTATAGTATTGTCATTGATACATGTAAGAGAAACACAGTTTTTATAGGAAAGGAATTTTGATGTATGCAGTTTAACAGTTTATTCAATAGCTTATTTATTCAGTAAGTTTAACAAAGAAAAACACGGTTAATATAAAACATTAGTTGCATGGTTTATTTTGAAATTAAACAAATTGCTAATAACAGCGACCGCGTGGTCGAAGAGCCATTTTGCGACTGATGTAGCAGACTACTGATGAACTTCGATATCTGCGCCATGTAAAAAAATGTTTCTCAAATATTTCTCAAACTGTTCTTAAATTGATAAACAATGTTTTCATTTATTTTAATAATCCTTCGATAGGCGTCTTATTTTAACCAGATATCACATTCGAATTAATTTATAGGTTCATTAGATGGGGGTGTAAAACAAATATGGGTACTCGGAAATATATGTAGATGTTTGCTATTCTATACACCGAATAAAACCGATGCACCATATTTATTGGCACTACTGTCGTTATTATTGGTGCTTCACAATTGAAGCAGAGTTACTGGTTCCATCTCGATAAAACGTAAGGTTCCCCGGTGGATCGGGGAACTGGATGCAAAGCACAAAACTGCTAGGCGGCTTTTCAAAAGGCCAAAAGGATCTTTACGAACGATAACCGGGAGACCTAAATCACCTGCTTCAAGTGCATTTCCCAGGTTTTTCGGTGATCTGATGGCCTCTGTCTCCTCAGAACACAGAGTGAGAATTATAGCAGGTCTGGTTCGATCTTTGACAGGGACAAAGTACGGTGGGTGATAGAGTCTTTCCAACCCTTCAACTCGGTTCGTGATGTCCGTGTTATTTATTCTTAAATCGAGCAACAGGATCCATGACTTATGTAGCTAAATCATACAAATCTCTTAGCCTAACTTCCTTCACTCAAAACTTCATAAAACTTTAGAGAGACTGTTAGACCTCTCTATTAGGGAGAAACTGAACACTTCCACTTCCTTACATCACACATAATTTGCTTAACTCAAAAGGAATCAACGGATTCGCGTGAAATTACATCGTCCTGGAGCAATACTCAAGTAAGACTAGAGCCGTGAAAGGCTGGCCGCAGGGAGGTGTCCATTCACCCTTGCTTTGGTCACTTTTTGTGAACGACCTCTTAATCAGGCTACATGAGTGTGGTTACGATGTTGTGGGGTACGCAGATGACCTGGCAATTACAGGTTCGGAAAACTTCGGCAGTACTATCTCAAAAGTTGCAGGTTCCAGTAAGAGCCTCAGTATAAATCCTCGAAAGGCTTTTCTTGTACAGTTTACGACAAAGCATAAACCAATGCTTGGTTCGTTCACCCTTGGAGGCACAGTGCTTGAATATTCCGATGAGGTCAAATATCTTTTCAGATAAACAAGTAGCCATCCGGGCCCTTTCAAACAAGATTATGAAATGGGCCTTAGACAGGCCAGACTCTCCGGCTACTCTTTCAATAGAAATTATATTATTTTAGAAAATAGAAACCACATCAGGCTACTTTCTCATTACCTGACTGGTCACAACCAATTGCGAATCCACTTACACCGAATAGGTGAAGATGATGAAACTGCAAAGCACATTGTCTGTCCCTTCCCGGCTTTGGTCAGACAAATATTGATCCATTTTACAGCTTCAATGGTCAAACCCTTTGTTATAAAGAGTTCGCCTACCAAATGCCCTGCAGATGGGATTCATTAGGGAAGCCGAAGATATCTTGGCCACACTGTGTTAGGGACTCCCTTCGTTTAACTAACCAACAATTTGAGATACAATAATACTAATATTGACAATGTATACTGGCACATTGTTTATAAAAAAAATTGTCTAAGGGTAGCTTTGAGGGGTTACAAAACATTAGGTCCCCGCTTTCGTTGGGATTCTACGGTAACTCAAACCCAAATAAATTATTGTGATATACTTTTGACATCTCTTAAGATTCTTTATTGTTGTTAATTTTTATCAACCGACTTCACAAAAAGGAGGAAGGTTATCAGTTCGTCCGAATATTTTTTTTGTATGAATGTTGCCGCATAACTTTGGACCACGTTAGCCGATTTCTAAAATTATTTTTTTAAAGGTAAAGTGTTACTTCAGAGGTGGTCCCATTCTTATTTGATTTAAATGCGATTAACGATAATCTTAAATTTTTATGTGAGAATTAAATTCGGTTTTGTTTTTTGCTTAAAAATTATTTGTTTTCGCTTCCAGATGGTGCAAGAATTGAGCCACGTCGTAACGTGGTTAAGTGGAACACTCGAAATAACAACCGTGACAACTCCTTCGCCAGCGGCAATGGCAGCACATCCAACAAATGCGTAACTGCTCCATCAACGACTGCCGGTCGCTCGCCCGCTGAAGATGGTAAAGTTATATTCTATGCGCCACCTGCTGGTGGCTTCAATGCCAGTCAACCTTCCAGCCATACGCCAGCGTTCATGATCAAACAGGAGCCCGTGTTGCCGTCATTTTACCGCGAACGCAGCATCGAGGAGACCGAAGCCGCCCACGATTTACTCTCACTATCGCAAAGTCTACCGCCACTAACACCGCCTTGTGTCGTCACCATCCTGCATCCGGAGTCGTCAACCAACAGCAATCTCAATAGCACAGCGCACCATCAAAACCAGCACCAACACCAAACACAACTAACACCCATCATGCATGAGATATCCAGTGCTTCCAAACAGCAGAGAGCCGTGCCACCACCACTCTGTGCTGCAACCATTGCCGCGGATAATTTTACCATATTCACCGTGCAAGATGTCTCGACGCCGCACCACACGCGAGCGGCCCTCGATCAGGGACCGCCAAAAATACGTTATATGTGCAGCGGCAGCAGCAACTCATATGACAGTCATACAGGCGCAAACACACCGGACAATTCCGAAAATTGCTCGCCTCTAACACCACCAAATTCGGATCATTCATCTGACATTGACATCGACATGTCCTCCTCGTCGGATTCGGGGCATTCCAGCTCGAATTATCAAGCAACGCTCAAGTTGTGGATCGATGAGCCATCATCGTACAAAGTGCGGCGTACATCCACAAACTCAATGACAATTGAAGATTCTACGGAGGCTAAAGCAAATCATTCCATCAAACTCGGTCTTAATATATTAGATGGCCGCACCAAGGCTAGCCGCAGCAGCAAGGAACCAATCGAAACGCATACGGCTGGAAGTTTCGACTCCAGCGCCACGGACACCGATTCGTATGTGAAGAAGAAGCGGGGCAGCTACAAGTGCTCCGAATGCGGCAAACAGTACGCCACCTCAAGCAACCTCTCACGTCATAAACAGACGCACCGCTCGCTCGACTCGCAATCAGCGAAGAAATGCAATACTTGCGGCAAGGCTTACGTTTCCATGCCGGCTCTCGCCATGCATCTGCTGACTCACAAACTCTCGCACAGCTGCGACATTTGCGGAAAACTCTTCTCACGACCCTGGCTGTTGCAGGGCCATCTACGCTCACACACCGGCGAGAAACCATACGCTTGCTCACATTGCGGCAAGGCATTCGCCGATCGCTCCAATTTGCGGGCGCACATGCAAACGCACTCGATCGATAAGAACTTCGAATGCAAGCGTTGCCACAAAACATTCGCTCTGAAATCGTACCTAAACAAGCATCTGGAGTCATCATGCCTCAAGGATGTTTTGGGCACCGGAGAAGCGACAGACTTGTACGCGGATAATGGCGATGGCGGCGAAGGTGAAGGCGAAGGCGAATCTACGACAGCGCAAAGCAGTGATGACAACGACGAAGATATTGTCGTAGCATAGGCTTGAATAGATCGAAATACATGCATATGTATGTAATTGGGAAGGGTTGGACTTTGAAGAGCACAGTAAGATACGAGTAGTTTTAACAATTAAAAAGAAAACATATTCCACACTTTTACAACAGAAATTGTAATTAAACTCAAAACACGTAAGAATAGTTTTTTCTATAGCAAAAAGTTCGATAGTTGAAGAACATACATACCATGCATACATACATAAATACATACAAAAACTGAAAAAAGCAAAAGCTGTACATTTTGCAAAACGCAATGAAAACAATACAAAACCTACCAACTTTAAGTAAAAATCCCATGCAACGAATATTATGGAACATAAGTAGAAATTCTATATATACAAAATTATTACTATTAAAATTATTATGAACAAGATATTATTAGGATTTATTGATAAGAGATTTGAAACGTAAAATGTGTTTTGTTGGCACTTAAGGCAGACGAACATTTGATATAGTAGTGATAGTGAAAATTTAACAACTACAAAGTTAAAGTTGAAAGCCAGTGAGTAGTGCAATACATTAAGAGCGAAAAGTACTTATACATACATACATACATATAGTTAATTCACAAGTCAACCGAACACCCTTATATGTAGGCTCAATTAGCTGAGCGAATAGCAAGGCGCTAATTATTTGAGGTTTTGGGTGATCTTCGGCTAAGATCAGAGCCAATATTCACGCATGTTTTATATACACATACATAGTACATATGTGTGTAAGTGAGTATACGTAGGCACTTACATTTGCAAACATAAATACATTATTATACAATTTACATACATATATATATACAATATATAATGTAATAGAAAGCATGAGAAGCAGTTGATATTTTTTTAGAGTATTTCATATACATATATTTTAAAGTAAAGCAAAATATTACCAAAAAGGCATGATACAAAATGATATTAAATAAATTAGACTAAACTATTCTTAAAATAATAAATTGCATAAAAATAATAGTAATTTACTTAGAATGGCAATTTTACAAGTACTGCAATACATATAACAAAAGCATAACAACATTTTTGAATACCTAAGCAATTTAAACGGATAAGCTCAGCGTAAAACCAAAGACAAAGGCAAAGGCAAAGTCAGCTTTAAATCGTTTAAACTTACTTTTATTGTTTATTTTGTAAAATTAGCATATGCAAACCGTTTTAAAATTAATTTATTTTTTTCTTGGTTAATAGAATGTTATATCGATGGCTGAGTGGAAGATCGACCTATCTCGGCAGCCAGTTCGAAAACGCCCTGTCTCGGTACAAAATTATATTTTCGAAAAGGTAAATCACTTCCTCCGAGTTGTTCCATCTGACGTAATAAAAAGAAATATTCTCTGTCTGTCTGGCGAAATCAACTACAGTTACGTTACTTTGACCACCCTTTTGTATCATTTGTATGCATCTTCACACAAAAGAGGGAGGCTATACGACAAGTTACCCACACCAGAAAATACACTGAAATGAGAATAAATATGTGAACTAATTTCCCGAAATACTAGTCAAACTACGTTCCAAATGTACCTAAAGTAGTGTGTACTTTCAAAGTAAATAAAGGTACGATTGTAGATTGTACCAACTTTTCCATCACTGTTGGCAATGAAGCAACTGACTGTGTGTCGCTAATCGAGCAGCTGACTGTGTGTGAACACCAAAAAGCGGTAGCTCAATTAAAAGATTAATTGACTTCATTACATTTCAGTCTGAAATTACTCTTTTTATGCGATTTTTATGCGGATTTGAATTTGTGTAGATTTTTCCAACCGTTTTTCGCAGTGGCGATTCGGCTTTTTTTTTAGAGTTGTGGCTACTTTTTTTCCAGAGTGAATGATATAGAAAGAGTACTTCCACCTGAATTTATATTGGGAGTATACTATCGGGAATATGCTATGCAGTTGTTTAAGGTTAGGACTACGACAAACACGAGGACGAAAATGAATAGGAAGACAAGTTTGAATACGAAGACGAAGGTGAAGACGAATACTAAAGTTAAGACGAAGACGAATGCGCAGAATTTACCCTTAAGCGCATGAAAATATATCAACTCAAATAACAAAGCAAATTTTATGGATTTAGTATTATATCATACATACAAGATTTTTATTATTTTTTAGAAAACATGTAATTATTTTTGGGATTTTCTTCTCTGTACTTTTTATAACCCAGTATTATATATGTACGTACTTTTGCTGAAACATTAGAATTTTCTAAGCTTTGCCATTAAAGATATGAGCTATCTTCATACCAATTTGTCTGGTTTACGCTAGCTTTCTAGTCCAAATCTATTAATTTAAGCCCAACGTACTTTTCGCTAATTCCAATTCTCGACTCTACTACATACATACATACATACATACATACTTACCTAAGTAATCACATTCAATTACTCGAAAATAATAAAATTGAGAGCAAACATTTAGAAACATATCACAAGGACAATACTTAATCATAAATCAAGTATATAATAAAAGCAAAATAAATATAATGTTAATTAAAACTAAATACATATGTACGTATTTCAATTAATTTATAAGTAAACTAAATAAGTTTATTATTTATAAATTAAAAAAAAAAANACATGTGGATGAACTTGGTTCAAAAATATGTTATGTATGTACATGCACACATGCATATTTACTTATATACAAAGTTAAGCTTATACATTTATTTTCTATTTAAAGCAAAATCATAAACAAATTGAAACTGTGAGCAATTCGAAAAATTCAATGGTGTGGAAAAGTAAACAAAAAAGGAAAATATTAACCAAAATTCAGACACCCAAAAAAAATTAAGCCGAAAGATATACTTAGAATCGAGAATTGATACCTAGAGCAATAAAAGACATTTGCAAAGCATTCAAGTAAACAGTCATTAAAATTTTAAGTCTTATATAAAAGTATTCTTAGAAGCCGAAATCACTGTAAACTTAATACTTAAATACGTATGTATAAATGCACGCATTTTAGCTGTTTGAATGATTAATTGTCAATTAATTAAATGAAATGATTTGATTTTGATTGAAAGCTAAATAGTCTAGTAGATTTTGAAAGATCGTAAAGAAACGGTTAACGTTGAATGAGAGAAATCATATTTCATCGCGTTCACAAATGATGATTTGCTTGCCACGAAATATAATTTTAAGATGGACGACAAGAAATCTTTTCATAAAGCAAATATTTATAAGTCAAAACTAGAATGATATTCCAACAAACATAGTATACATACTACATACCTATGTGTATGTATGTTTGTAAAATTATATATAAAAGTGTCAATGAAGACGAGGAACATTAAGAGCCTAAATTGAACAACGACTTTTTGAAATTGAGTAACCCAAATTGTATATGAAAAATTAATGCAAAATATAATTTATGAATAGAAGCTATATAGCTTATTAGATATTAAAATTAGACACATATATTTTAGAGCATAAAATTTTAATCAAAGTACTATGCGTACATGAGTATATATGTATACGTATATTCACATACACGAGCATAAATACATATGTAACTTAACGATCGCTTAACTATTTAAGCAAAAGTATTAGCATTTGTTTCTAAGTTCACAGACATTTACATTCATAGCCTCCTACAGTTTCCAAGATCTGCATATGTATGATATGTCTTCCCTACAAAGAGGTAATTAATTTAAAATTTGTAGGTAGTTTGGATGAGATTTTATTCAGGACTAAACCATAGTGCTGAGAGGGCCAGAGCCTCATCTACATATGTACATATTTATATTTATGTATTTGATAGGGACAAAATGGTATTCCAACATTGAACACACCCTTTTATATAGAATAATGGAAAATACCAGGGACCGAGAACAAAAGGTATAATCGAAACTAAATGCCGTTCTCGTAGTTTTGTTGCCAAAAATGCTTAAAAACCTAACCCGAAATGAGAACAAATACTTTGGGATAGTTTTTAGAAAGAACGAAAGTGAAAAAAAAACTGTCGAGAACGTTCTCAACGTGAGTCATATAAAAACAAAACCTTGTGCAACGTTCCCAAAGAGAACAATATGCGAGCAATACTTTTGGAGGCATTTCTAAGAGAACAAAATGGGAACAAAAGTCTCCAGAATGTTCTGGGAAAGTTCAAAATAAGAACAAAGGTGTAAGGAACTTTCTCTCGAATAACCATTTGGGAACTAAAATCTCAGGAAATTTCTGACAGAGACCGAAACGGAAAAATTACAAACAAAATGTGAATGTAACATGAACATTCGCTATCACCTTGATTGTAAATTTTGGTTAAATGAATACACTTTTGTATTTGTCAATGTTATTGTGGCCTTTTGATCGATCAGTACTGTTTACACTGAAAAAATATGCCTTGCTCTAGAACAAAGTCGCAATAGTAGAAAAAAATATTGTTTTGCTTCTGCTTGTGTACTACTGATAAAATTTGGTAAAGTGCTACCTAGGACCAAAAGTAAGCAACAGCTTTTATTTTTTGTAAGAGAATTGGCGGTCAATTTCATAAAACGAACCAATATTTAATTTATACAAAACGATATTTTCATTTCCCAATACCAGGCGCTCATACTACAAAGCAAGCTTTCTATATGCATACATTTTTTTTATAGCTTTTTAGTTTTCTTGCAGAAGCCTTTTTTTCCAAGTCGATTTTATATAAAGTGGTAGCGATAGTACAAAAACAACTAACATGTATTTTGTTGTCGCTTTCAGTACGCAAATGTCAATTTCAGCTATTCTTCGCTCAAGGAGGAAGAGGGAAAAAAATTCCAACACTCTTATTTTCGCACACACTCATAAGGAATTTTGACATATGTGTACCAAGGCAAATCAAAGCAGCAACACCACCTTATATGAATTTACCTTGCTATAAACTTTACAAAGTAGAATTTTTGGAATTTAAAAATATATACATATGTACAAGCAATTTTGTACGTAGAATAGAAAAAATAAAAACTGGTCATAAATAAAGGTGCCGGGCGGGGAAAAGCTGAAAGATAACTATGCAAATTAAGTCAACGAAAGACTTAAGCCACGAGGTCTTCTTGCACAAATAATGAAAAATTGCTCCATAAATGGACACTTACTCTAATGACAAACGATCTGGAAGATGAAATGATCCAGCTTTCCTATAACTTAGCATTAACAATCGTAGTTCTCACTGAAACGATTGTTCATCCCAACACGCACACTGGGAGCGGTATTCTTAATGTTAATTTCTCAAAAGTTTTGTTCTCGTTTCATTCTCTAGCAGAATACTCCCCAGACTGTTATCCGTATTTGATCTTCCTTGAAAACGTTCTCAATACTTTCGTTCTCATTTTGTTCCCATGGAAACGTTCCGGAAAGTTTCGTTCCCATTCTGTTCTTTTTGAAAACGTTCCCATGAGTTTTGTTCGCATTTTGTTCTTTACGGAAACGTTCCCAATCGTTTTGTTCCCATTTTTCACCAGTTTAAATTGCTCTCAATACTTTTGTTCCCGTTTGGTTCTTTTGTGGGAACGTTCTTGATGTAACATTTTGTTCTCATGCAGAACTAAACCAAAACTGGAAAGAATTCTCGCTCCCTGGAAAATACCCGGTTATTACCACATGAATTTTATTATGCAATATAACATGTCAAACGTTACTCCCTACCGGGAATTTCAACTGCTTCAGTTTTCACCATTGAGGGGGTTAGATAGCTAGAAATGTGTCGCTGTTATAGCGCTATTCAAAAAATAAATGAAAAAGGTGACATTTTAGCACAGATTCACCTGTAAATGGCAGTTTTTCAGCCAAGCTTACAGTTTTTCACAGTACCTCCTAGTACACATTATATTGTTTTTAAGTTTCCGATTTGAACGAATATATTAAAATATCTCTTTCAGTTTTCTTAGAATTCATTTTTTAAGATAAAAATGCCGATGGAGGTGCAGCGTTTCGTCTTTGAGAAAAATGGTATTCAGCTGCTCTTTGCATTCCAGAAACCACAACAAATGCTGAAAAAATATTTGCCTAAATCCCTTTAAACAAAAAAAGGAAATGCCTAAATTATAAAGGTATTTTAAAAACTAAGAATCTTTTAAAAAGTGCTTCAGATTGTACTAAACTTCAAGAATCGAAACAATTGTAGTATAAAAAAAAATAAATAAATTTACGAAATTAATCAAATTTAATTTTATTAAAACAAAATGTGATTTAAATGCTCCATTTAAACCGAGATTATTTTTTTTAAGTTAGTCATTATTTAAGCTGTAAGAATCCTTTTTTGCATACAATTTTTTCTAATGTATTATACGCCGCACACATATTGACAAGTTTTAGCTATTAATTGTTTCAATATATTTTATTTTTTTTTATATAAATAAAGTGTATTCTTTAAAAAAAAAGCCGTGTAAATTCAGGTTTTAACTCTGTGCAATATTCAAAAAAAAATTCAATGAACTTTTATAAAAATTTCGAGTCTTTTAATTCGATTTCTTAGAAAGATTTACTTAATTATTTTTTCTTTTTTAGTAAATTTCTGGGAAAAATATTTAAGTATTTCATCAGGATCATGAAATTAGAAAAAAAATTTCCATTTGAGAGTGTCAGTGGAAATGAGCTCGATGATTTTTTTAATATGCATACTGGTATTTTTTTTTGTCTAATCATTCAAGTTTTTAGCATTTGTTGCCCAGTGGAAAATCGGCATGAGTCATTTACCAGCCAACCTAACACAAACCCTATCTACATAAAAAATATAAACACATTTGTTATAAGGAATAGATTTTA
Organism: Rhagoletis zephyria; assembly: GCF_001687245.7. Taxonomy (NCBI): domain Eukaryota; kingdom Metazoa; phylum Arthropoda; class Insecta; order Diptera; family Tephritidae; genus Rhagoletis; species Rhagoletis zephyria. The sequence continues at coordinate 73,984 of NW_016159213.1, forward strand.
ATTATATATATATATATATA
>NW_016159213.1:75798-81861 GCF_001687245.7 Rhagoletis zephyria
GGACGAATCACTCCACAGTTGCAAGAGCATTTGATGATTCCATGCAACTATTTATTGGGTACTGATTTCTTCGAAAATTACTTTAATATCACTGACGCAGCGTGATATATCGAGCGACATTTTCAAAATTTTCTTTTTAATGCAGAATTGCATCTAAATGCTCTACGGGCATTTCTGCATCAAAAAGAAAATTTTTGAAAAATATGTCGCTTACGTTTTTTTGTCGGTTAGGGCTCGATATGGTATAATCAGCAAAGGACCCAAAGTTACTGCACGTTACTTGTTTGGCACGCAATGGTTTTTATTGTTCAAATCTGCTTTGCGCGTTGAAGGTTTTAAGAACATTAATCCCAATATCGCTCTGCCGCCATAGCCAATATTAACGAGATGGGCCACATGGTACGAGGCGGCAAAATATTATTGCCTACATTTTAAGAAATTTCAAACCTTTCTTAAAGATCTAAATGATAGAGACACTTCTTCAATATTGAAGGCACCTGTTCACTTTAAATTTTTTCAACGAAAAAACTCCAGGAAGAAATTTGTTGACGCAGTTAGGTGTCTCCTGTTTTGGTGAATACGAAATTAAAAATTTTCCCCCAATTTCGATATGGGAAATGTCCGCCATCTTGGTTTTTGTGTTTTTAACGATTGCGCGCGAATTTTGCTTTTCTCGCGAAAAAAGGTAGTGAACAAATTTGTAGAGAATTCGATTCCCTACAGTTTTCATTTTTTTTTTTTAATTATTTATTGCTAATAGTATGCATTAAATTCCCAAAATTAGGTAAGTGGCGCGGGTTTTCCGAATTTTGAGCAATTTCTATTTGAAATAAGGGGCGCATTTAAATGGCAAAGTTGTAGAGGACAAAAATTCCAATAATCTCATCATTTATATGTTCGCGTACGACGGGTAGATCTCGAGCAAGAACGCGCTCAGTGCAGCGGCAAGGGGAGAACTACTCATATTATATTTGTTTTTAGTGCATATTTTTGTGTTTTAAGTGCACATTATATGCGCCTACTTCCAATTTTTGAGCGCATAAAAATCCGGGACTAATCATTCTCCTAAAAAACTCGTCGAATATACTTCATATGGAAGAAAATAGTTCGTATGGCCGACAAAAAAAAATGCCAAAAAATCAAAGGGAACTCCTAGCTACTTCAAACTGAGTGGGCTACAAAGCTGCATACTCAACAAATTTCTAATAAATCTAATTGAAAACTCGAAATTTGTTTGTTGATTTTTTTAATATTGCACAAAGTTTGAAACTTCGATTTATACTTTTTTTAAGAATAAATTATATTTTATAAAAAAAAAAAAAATTACTTATCTGATCATGATTTTTGATATTATGTTTGTTGAAGGTGCTGCTTATTTTGTCCATATATAAAAATCGTCAAACATACATATGTACATTAAGGATGTTAATTTTTTAGCTTTTTGGATCCCGGGATTAGTCCCGGAACTTAGACATTCATTCCTTTTCCACAATTTAATTCCACAAATTGCTTCTATATTGTTTGAGAAGCTCTCCTACCATAAAATAAATAATAAATTAATAGGTTTGAAACCTACTTTAATTAATTAATTAATCCCAACGGCTTTTTACCCTCCATTCCCGCCCAACCGACACGAGGGGCGCAGTCCGCATGACGTACGGAAACTTTTTTTTNCAGCTACAGAATCAAATTCATCAGCTGATTGGATATGCTAAAGATAGTATTTCAATTATTGAGAGTGGAAATAATAGTTTTCTTTATAGTAAAAATCGAGTCCGATACGTCAAACGTGCTGGAATGACAGTTAAAGTCTTGACATAAACTACGGAATGATTCGTTTAGTTCAAAATTAGTTTTGCATGGCTTTAAAAATAGAGGTCGAAAGTGTCTTGACACTCGAGAAGGAACATTCTTCATTTAAAGTGGCGTTTTTATTTTTCTCCAAAGACATTATTAATTCCAAAAATTATTTAAAAAATTTTGTGCAATGTAGAATAAAAATGGGGGTTGATACCAAATGCAAGAGGAAATTTCTTTAGAATTTAAAAAAATTAAAATTTTTTGGATTCGCAAGGACGAATAGGTAAAATTAGAAGGATGAAATTCGAGGATGTTATCGAGCTTATATAAGTCCTTAACATATAATTTTTTCAACAACAAATATTGTGAAATTTCAAGGATGCAATTTTAAAAGAACATTTTCAATACTTACCAGTCCTTATGCACAAAAAAATTTAATTTTGAAAGAATAACTAAAATTAAAAATTAATAAGTAAATTATTCAAAACTGACCAGTCCTTATGCACAAAAAAATTTAATTTTGAAAGAATAACTAAAATTAAAAATTAATAAGTAAATTATTCAAAACTGGTCCTTATGGGAGTATTGTTTAGTTATGATGAGCACTGTATGCAGCAAAGTTATGGAAAAAACATTCCGTAGCCCATATCCAACCAAATGTTTTCGATATTTTTTTTATTCGCAGCAGTTTTTCTTCTACCGTCAGTTTTTCAAATCAAATTCAGAGAGGTATTTTGCATTTGGTCTTTTCATTTTATGTTGAAAGTCCGCCTTGCTATGTCCTTAGCATTGTAAATCTCATTTCCCTCAGTTTATTATCCACCGGTACCAACAATGGGTGCTTCAATACGAGAAGGTTCTTTTTGTTTGATGCCGGGAGGAACTTTGTATAGTCCTGAGGTGCCGTATCGGACGAAAATTACTCTACTTTTTACGCAATATATACATAGTATCTTGGTATCCTGCACGTGAGCTCCTCAGACCATCTTCTATTGGCCCATTCGATAAAGTTATTATCCAGGCAGAGTTTACAAGAAAATAGCGAAAGCCCCGCATTACGAGCAGCACTGATTGCCGACAATAAGGTAAGGTATCTTGCAACGTCATCTACAACATAGTAGTTGCCCGGTATGTATGATCCATTGATTGCTGTTAGTTCAGTGAGGCTAAGTGAGCATACCTGCGGGTATACCCCACTTCCTAGCTTCAAATGTAACTTGGATTCTTGTTTGAAAATGATTCCTCAGTCCAATTCCTCCTAGCTCAGACGCCTGAAGTCTGCTGGAAGATTTTCCGAAATTCTAAAATGTTCAAACCTCGTATCACTCCACTTGATCAACGCCTTTAATCTTAAAGCATTACAGCTTACCTGTAGTTTACCATAAATGTAAGTCCATAGATAAAAGTAAAGCCAGGTCATTAGGGATTTAGTCTGCCTTCAGGATAATGCCCTATTCCATCATGAACCCCACCCCTTGAATCTTTTTTAAATAAATAAAATTTGTCGCTTACACACTTGCTTGGCCGAGGTTCTTCTCCGATTTGTGGTGTACGCTTTGATGGGTCTCACACAAAGGCGAGCGAACTACAGTTTTACGCCCCCTCCGAATGGCAAATCGTCTTAATGAGAAGCTTTTTTCATAGGAAAAATGCACTCGGTGCTTTGCCATTACCTTCCGACGGACGACCGCTGTTGGAAAACAACGTTTTTGTTTGAATGTTGCTCGGACCTCTAACCACTCAACCACGATCGAATTTGTTAGCTAGTTGTTATTGTTAATTTATCCGAGCAATCGTTCACAATGCGAGGCTTCAAGTCCCACTTTTTCGCTATTGCTGATTTACAGGCGTAAAAGGCAGGTATGGCTTTCTTGCTACGCTCTTCTGCATTGCGTCCACAAGTTAGCTTTCTGTCCAGAATAACGTCTAGATATCTAATTACCCCCGAAAAAATCAGCCGGCGTGTTCAAGGAAGGAATCTGTAGCCAGGAAATATTCGTTTTCTTTTGTAAAAAAGAACCATGGCCGTTTTGCCGAATTGACTCTTAAGCCTGCTTCTTTGGACCAGGTACATAAGACGCCTAAAGGCTCTGTTATGCATACTTGGCATTGCTTGAGAGTTGTCACATAAGGAATCTGTTAAATGAGCTTCGCGTGTAAGCGATTACCCAACGCACAGCATTACATACGTAAAAGTCTGTTGGTTTTTGATTTCTACGTAAAAATGGTATAGCAGTGCATGCAATGCCAAGTATGCATAACAGAGCCTTAAAGCGCTTACCAACTGCCGCCAGAGCAAGATCATCAGCGTAAGCAATGATCTGATAACCTGTGCCAAAGCAGTGGGGAAAGGGCCTTATTGTGGGCCGTGATTGGCGTAACTTTTTACGGACACCTGCTCCAACTCCGTATATTTAGTACTGCTGCCTAAAAGGCGACGAACAAATTCTACCAGCCCATTCATGGCCATGGCGAGTTACGGTCTCTCGGAAAATATTTTTGACGGCACCCCGCATATCAAGAAACACTTCTAGTGGAAATTCCTTAAAGGCTAGTGGTGTCTTTTCAATGATGCAATCTGTATCTACATGCCTGTCTTTCCAGTGGGCATAAAGCGTGTTTTTATATCAATTTCCTGTAGGATCAGCAAGTCCAGTAATATTTTCAGAAACTTGAGAAAAAAATAAGTAATGCTTATCGGTCGAAGGTAGATTGGCTTGACGTGGGAGGTTCTACCTCCCTGGGTCCAACTCTTGAGTATGAAGAAACTGGACTAAGTATGTACACTGAGATTCCAGTTCTCTGGCATGCGCTCGGTCGCCTGCTCTCATTGTTTAAAGCCACATTACTGGTGTTTTCACCGCATCTTTGTCGAGTTGGGAAACGTGAATTCCTCAACATTAGCTACCTCTCCATGGCAACTGTCTTACTATCTGATATAATTCTCGGGCTACATTTCTGCCGGATAGCGTTTCTAGCACCTCGCACCCACTCCTTCATGTCTCACTTTTCCTCATTTTTTAGATATGTCCCTATTCTGCTGCCTGCGTAAGCTCACATTTACAAAGAGTCCACCATATAGCCAGGCAGTCAAAGTTTGTATTCCGACTATCACAACGGGATCAATATGGTTGTTTTTTCTTTGACCAAGAGATAGCTTAGTAACTTTGAGCGTGTTTCGATGCTCATAATTAATAATAAGTTTCATTATCTGACATTTGGATCAAACACGTTTATGTTACTAGAGTCAAATTCGCCAAGCGAAGTTTCGAAATCGTTATGGGGAGTTTTGAAAATTCCCCTCTGGTCTCTTCGTTGTTCTCTAAAACTCCCAAACTTTCTGTCAATATGCATCTACAGTGACAACGTATCGTATGAGTGAGAATTGAGTACATACATATACTTAGTCTCGCAACTGTGTAGCCAGAAGCACTAGTTACCATACCCCATTGAACTCACTGGACAGAAACAATCATCATCAGAGTCCGTCTTGATGTAATTTTCCAAATACATATGTATATTCATATTTATATGAGTGTTTCATAGTACACATAACCCATTTATTATGAAACGCCAATGTCGACAACTTATGAACTATAAATTTATACTTACCTATACCCATCTACGAAACTTGATTATATTCGTAATTGTTGAAGAAACGTTGGAAAATGTTATAAAGGCAACATCAATTTTCAGCCTCGTTCACTTTCCCTAAGTGACACTGCAAGTAAACAATTTTTTTAAGCGTACGAATATTTGTACTACATTAATACAGATGTATACCTGTATGTATGTATGTAACTACATACATTTTCCACACATCAGGCAACGAGCAAACAACGTTAACGCTGATTGCGTTGACATTCAGCACTTAAGTAAACGCCGGCGGAAAATGGCAAATTGAATTTACAACAAAACATATCCATGTACATATGTATGTAAGTTTAAATGTGCATACATTCATGAGAGAAAAAATTACAACATTTACAGGGCAGTTCCGGCTAGGATAGTTGCAAGTCTTTTGTAAGGCAATATCCAAGATAACTTGAAAGATTCTGTTTAGTCTGGCACAAAAGTCGTACGAAACCAAGCACCCCTGTCAACTTTCCTGGTGAAAAGGTCTTTTGACGGAAATGACTTGAGCAAGTTACAAATGGCGATGTATATCATTTAGCTATCGCGTTGCTCCAACAGTCGCAATGGCCGAGTGAGCAGAGCACTTTAATTTTTAGATTTTATTGTTTTAAAAAGAAAAATATATAT
>NW_016159213.1:83794-93420 GCF_001687245.7 Rhagoletis zephyria
CACCTAAATCCACCACCCTTAATTCACCACACCTCAACTTTCTCACCACACCTTAACTCACCTCAACTCAGAAAACCAAAATTCACCACACCTTAATTCACCACACCTCAACTTTCTCACCATAACTTAACTCACCACACCTGAATCCACCACACCTAAATTCACCACACCGTAACTCCTACACCCAATTCCACCACACCGCAGCTCACCACACCCAATTTCACCACATGACATGATATCACTTGATGTGGCATCAAAGGCAACATCATTTGGCATAAAATGAACCAAAATAAATAAGATTTAGATAGAGGTGAAAAAAGGGATAAAAAGGAAATACAACTGAAGAGTGTGCGATGTTATATTGTGGTGTGTTATGCTTCATATGTTATGTTATTTATTCTTATGTTATGGTTATGTTATGTTATACCAAGTACTAAGCTAAACTCCCCTCCACTTAACCCATTCCAACTAATGTTATTTTAGCTCATTCAACTTACATAAACTATCCTTAATTTTATCGGTTGAATTTCAACCGCTAGGCGAACACTAGTTTCATTAATTTCACTTAGTTTTAAAAGCTTTTTTTAATTTATTTTCTTTTAATTGTTATTATAGAAAAATATTTTTTTACTTCAGTTAATTTTTACAAACGTATTTATCTTCTTTTTATTTTTAATAAAATATTGTTTTTTATTTTCCGATTTTATTGTTTTAAATTTTTTTTTTTTTAATTTTTAAGATTTTTTTTCTTCTTTGTTAATTTAATTTCTTTTCTTTTAATTTAATTAATTAATTCTTTTAATTTAATTTAATTTTCTTTGAATTTTAAAACTTAATTACTTATAAATAACAAGTAATTTAAAAATTATTTAAGACAAGCGTTACTAGTTGTAAGTGATATAAGTATGTACATCCAAATATGATCAATATTCGACCATAAATAGGCTTTTCAAATATCTCGACACGTGCGCCACCTAAAGAGAACTAAAGTTTCAAGCCTCTAGCTCATCGAAATTTGATTTAACACAGACACTTAATAAAAGCTTGTAAAAAAATACATACTTTTTGAATTTCATTTAACTTTTAGAAACTTATTTTTTCCTTTTTTAAATTAATTTTATTTTAATTTTTAGTTGTATTGTTTTAAAAAGGAGATACAAATTTTTAATTTAATTTAATTTTTAGAAAATTTATTGCTAAAAAACATACAGAATAACGTTAAGACCTCCTCGTTAGCAAATCTTGCAATTAGTCTTTCGAAAGACAGAAAAGAGCTTTGGAGATAGTTGCCAGAATTGACAATTGTCTTAGGAAAGAATTTTATGTTTCGAAAGACGGTGGTGAGTTGGAATACAATTGCCAGAACTATCCTATTAGCCTACGTTCGAAGATATTTTTTTAACCCTATCTCTTCTTTTTAAATTATTTCAACGCTTGAACGGACAAACTGGAGACCTGAAAACTGCTACCAGACTTTATTTAGATACATTATCCGCACAGCTGTACTCGGCATAATCTTCAGTGTGATGTATGCTTTATGGCTCGCGAATGACATCAATTTGAGGCGAAATATTTTGGTACGTGCAACAAAAATACCAAATTTTTTGTCGCACCCATGTACATGTGTCATAATAGCGAATATTGCTAAAACTTTGCACAACACTGTTTTGTATCTATGTGTGTTAAATCCAAAACAGTAACAAGGCAAACATCGATTTGGCACTACGGCTCTGTTAAAAATAAATTTAAAGGAAATCATCTGAGCTGTAGGGGGAAGTGGCTCAAGAGTACTCATATGACAAAAGTTCGTCAAATCAATACAACAAATATAAATTTGCTGAAGTGCACAAGTGCAAATTCAACAAATACATTATGTAACATAAATAGAGGGAATCTAAAACTTGAGAGACAATTTCTCACGCTTGTGTACGTAGAGTTGTTCATTTGAGTGTAAATACATAATCTGCTAAGAAAATTTCGCGCGGAGAAACTAAGTTGCGGAACCGCCAGCAGAATCTGAAATTACTTCTTCTGGGTAGTTAACTTTTGTTTTAGAAATATTTTTGGCCATGGATATTATATTGTCGCTTCGAATCATTTTGCTGCATAGATACCCATATGCATATGTATATATGTATATGGATAAGTACAGCTACATAAATACATATCTACTTCGTTCGATTTCTGGAAGAATTTCTTAAATAGATGAGTACCCGAGCTCCCGGGTCCAGAGAATATTTTTGTTATACTTCTCCATACATATATTCTCCTTCCTATTATTTGGCGCTGTAACCGCCTAAGCGATTTTGACGAGTTCAGCAAAACACGCCAGTCGTTTCTCTTCTGTGCCAACTGACCACCAGCGGGTTCCGAATTGAATACTCTCAGCGCTGTAGCATCGGTGCTATTCGAAGGACATGGCCAAGCCAGCGGATCTGCTGTATTTTAATTCGCTGCACTATGTCCATGTCGTTGTAAAGCTCATACAGCTCATAGTTCTATCGTCTGCGGTACTCGCCGTCGCCAATGCGTATAGACCCATACATTTTCCGCAAAATCTTTCTCTGGAATACTCCAATGCTCCATGCTGCTGTGCCATATAACAGCACGGGCATGATGAGTGACTTATAGAGTGTGGTTTTCGTATGTAGAGAGAGGATTCTACACCTTAGTTATCTACTCAGTCCAGTCTGATTTGGATTTCGATGCTCACATTAATGCTGGTTTCTAAGTAAACGGAATTCTCTACTTTTTCGTAGCGCGAATGCGCTGACCGTTTGTTTGATGACATACTTCGTCTTGTCCTCGTTGACCACCAGGCCCAATCGCATTGCTTTCTTAACTTACAAGGCGGATCAGACTTCGCGGTTTTTATTACCAATTATGTCGACATTATAGTAAATTGTTCCTGTGCGGTATAGTTCACCAGATCTTAGTAACTTCTCACACATCAGATTACAGAAATCACATGGAAGGGAGTCGCTATGTCTGGAAACCCGTTTGGTAGCAAACGGCTCGGAGAGGTATTTCCCAATTCTGGCGGAGCTGGGGGTATTTCCACAAAGTCGTTTTACACAGACGTATCAGTTTAACGGGGATGCCAAATTAATACATATCGGCATACAGCCAACTGCTTTTAGTGCTTTCGAACGCGGCTTTGAAGTCGAAAACTAGGTGGTGATTTGATCCTTTCCTCGTAGGTCTTTTCAAGGTTTTGGCGTATTATGCCACCTGATATATGGTGGACGTGCCAGGTTTAAAGCCACACTGATAAGGCCCAAACAGTTCGTTGACGGTGGGCCTCAGTTTTTCAAACAAGATGGTCGATAAGACCTTGTAATGTATGCTTAGATGGCTGATCCCGCGGTAGTTGGCGCGAATGGCTGGGTTGCCTTTCATGTGGATTGGACAGAGCACACTTAAATTGCAGTCGTCAGACATGCGTTCATCTGACCATATTTTGCATATCAACTCTTCGCGGCCGTAGTCGAATAGCTCGGCTGGCAGGCTACCAGCCCCAGCAGCTTTGTTGTTTTTAAGCGCACTATTGCTATTCATACCTCGTCATAGTCAGGCGTAGGAACAACAACCACGTTATTATCGACTGGGGGCTCGGATTCGTCTTCTGCACAGCTTTCAGTGCTGTTACCATTCAGTAGGGTGGAAAAGTGTTCCCTCCATAATTTAAGTACATTCTGGACATCAGTCACTAGTTCGCCATTGTTGTTCTTACAAATTTTGGCCCTGGTCTTGAAAACTATCGAAAGTCGCCTAGCTCTCTGGTGAAATTTTCGGGCGTTTGTCTGTCGGTCAGCATTTCAAGCTCTTCGCGCTCACTTGTTTCGGTCTCTCGCCTCTTGTTGCGGTAAATACGTCTCGCTTCCCTCTTCAGTTCCCTATAGCGGTCCCACATAGCTCGCATTTCTCTGCAGCTTCTTGACACTCCTCACTGTGCCAGCTGTTCTTTCGGGCTCGCTGAAATCCGACTAGTTCTTCGGCGGCGTTACTTAAAGAACGACGAATTGTGGTTCTGTCAGTAAGTGTGAAAGTCGAGAAGCGAATGCATTGGCCGTCTGTTGTGACCGCAGCTTTTCGACGCTTAGCTTTGCTTGCATTTTTGGGGGCACATTTTTTGCTGCATAGATGCGGGTGCGTATCTTAGCTGCAATAAGTAAGTGGTCTGAGCCGATGTTTGGGCCTCGGAGTGTACGTACATCCAAAACACTGGAAGTGTGCCTTCCGTCTATCACAGCATGATGGATGTGGTTTCTCGTTTTTCGATCTGGAGACAGCCACGCTCTGCCTGACAGCCTGATGGCTCTTTTTATGCTTGAACCGAGTACTCCATGCTATCATTTTTCGGGCGCAGCGAAGTCGATCAGCCTCAGTCCATTGTCAGTCGTGGAGGCAGAATTTTCCAACGGTGATTCCAAGGATGTCTTCCTTGCCCTTCCTGGCTATGAAATCCCGAACACGATTTTGATATCATAGCAGGGCAGCGCTCCAAGCGCACATAGGATGTATCTTTGGACGCCTCGTCCTTCTCTTCTGTGTTGGAATGGGCGCAGATAAGGGAGATGTTGACGAATCTTACTTTGATGCTTATTGTGGCTAGATGCTCGTGTACCGGGGTGAACTCGGTGACGGGGTATCTCTCACACCACAAATCCAGCACTGAATTTGCGCTCCTTTACATAGCAGCCGTAGTAAATGTCGCAAGGCCCTAGACATTTCTTGCCTTGCCCCGTCCAACGCATTTCTTGGGTGGCGGTGATGTCATCTTTTGACCTTACGGAGACATCAACCAGCCGGGCAGAAGCACCATTCCCATGGTCCGCACATTCCCGACGTATGCCCCCAGATCGTAGTCCTTTAAAGGTTTAGCGTGTCGTCATCACAGGTCTCTTTCGAGGCTTTGTCTCTCTTTTTCACTGGAAGTGGTTTTTACGTGTCGGCTCCCAAATCCAGCGCACAACTCATTGTTGGGAGGGGGTGGTTTCTTAACCGAATACGCACTTATATAGAGAGCCTCATGCTCCAAGATAGACGCCCGCTTGCAGCCGCTCCTGCTGGTGAACAGACGGTGCATACTTCAGTGAATATTTCGGTGTGGTCGCTCTTAGGGCCCAAGGCTCCACTCGGAGTGGTAACAGCATCTCGCACATTGGTTGCTCACGTTGCCCAGAGTTCGCGAACGAGGACGCAAGAGTAAGGATTGAGTATAGCCGTGCAACTGCACTTCGTACCAAGAACAACGACCATACCCCTTTACACTCCAATACTAAGTTCACTGTGGAAAAAATGCTTCACCAATTGGTTTGAAAGTATGCAAAATAGATAAATCATGCTGGAGAACATTTTATGGAACCACAAGACCATTTTTAACGGCAAAATTTATTTTATGCTGAGCTTGTCTAGAGACTTATTTAGTGCCCGTCATAGTATCTTCCGTATAGCTTTATTTATGTTAATTTGGAAAATTGTTTGGCGCTAATCGTTTTCCTTTATTTATTTCTACCTATGTAGGTCGTTTTCTTACGTTCTTAAATGTTTTTCCAGCAAAAATCAAGACTCATACTACAAATGGATGAAGAAGAACTTTTTGCAAGCTGTGTTAGCGCAAAATTTTTATTTATATACAAACATATGTACAAACTTAATCATCGTGTAGAAAAAATGTAAGTCAAGTAATGCAGATGTTTTTCTATGACTAACTTTTACGCTCAAAAACGTTTGAAAGAAGCTCCAAAGGAGCGTAAAAGTAATAGAGAAAAGATTCTGCGCTCACAAACTATAAAAGCCACTAGCAGTACAGCGCCGATCCTCAGTTTAAGCTTAATTGTTGAGAATAAATTTAAAAGTCCAGATACAGAAGTGAACATAAATATACGAGTACATACCTACATACATACATATATACATATGTAGTCAAGTAGCACCAAGTAAAGAAGCCATTGAAGTGTTGGTACATAAGTAACATACTCGTAAATAAAATTTAATAAGAAAAATTGCAAAAAGCGACTTAAAAAATTATATTTAGAGGTAATAAAAACGTCATACTCTTAATATGAGGATAAGCGTGAAAAGTGTGTCAGGTTTGCTGGTGCTGCTGATCTTGGCTCTCATCTGCCACCTTGCGGAAGTTGGTAAGCATAAATTATGTACTTTTGTATGTATGTACATACTTAAGTAAATTCGTGTGTTTTTATACATATATGTACATAAACTTAAGTTAACCAAATACCAGACAAACAGTTAAATGCTTAATTAAACAAAGAAAGCATTAAAACAGCTGAACAAACAGCTGCACACATCAGCGAGAAACAATAAAGAAGAAGTTATGTCAAAGTTAAATAAACTGCTTGCAATCATAGCCACTGATTGTAAAAAATGTGAATGATTAAGCTACTCTACACCTCATAAAAGCATATGCCGCTTACCAATAAAATGTAAAGATGTGTACAGTAGGGTGGTCCAAAAATGCATGTGAAAAACTGAATTCCTAGGGGGAATGTTCTATACCAAAAAAATATACTCATATTTTTTTATTTTGAAAACACTTTCATGGAAATGGTATAGAATTCTTGAAAATCAAGATTTTTCGGTCGGAATACTCTGTTTCTTTTCAGAAGATTTCCAATAATAATACCCAGTAGTTTATTTCCGCCAAAAACCCCAGAAAATGCAATGGGGTGACCAACAAAAAGTATTTAGTATTAAAACATGGTTAGATAAACATTTGGTATTATTATTGGAAATCTCCTGAAGAGAACCAAAGTTTTCCGATTGAACAATATTGATTTTCAAGAATTCTATACCATTTCTACGAAAAGTTGTTTTCTCCCATATAAAATATATGGAAAGCTTTGAGCGAGCTCTTAACATTTCTTGATTTTAAAATAACAAATAGTGGTTGGTATATTTTTTCCAGGATAGAACAATCCATTAAAATTCCGACTTTACTCATTTTGGACCACCCTAGTTTACACTGACGGCTAAATCACTGTTGCCAGCTTGGAGCTTTCCGCACTAAATTTAGTGCTTTTCTTTATTCAAACGCGAAACTTTTAGAGTTTAGTGCTTCGTGCGTTTTTTTGGTTTTTTTCTTTTTAGTTTGAAGACACCAAATCTGTAAATCTTAAAAAAAGGGAGAGCAAAACTTATAGAAATCGTAAGTTTTGTAAGAAACTTCACAAAAATCGAAACAAAATCATTTGACAATGACAATCATAAGCGAGAGAGCATATGTTTACCAACAAAATATGTGGCAGCACTTTCAATCATGTCAAAATTACATTCGGTAAGTCGCCATTGCTGGGACAGAAATCTCTGTTCTGATCTTTAGTTGGGCCTAAATTTTTTATATTTTTTACGACTATTCAAAAAAGCAGCATAAAGAGAATAATCAAAATCGGGTGGGATTTGATGAGTATTTAGACAGCTCTTTTGACACAAAAATATTTTTCCCACGGTGCGCCAGTGGGTAATACGCTCAAATAAGACACATTAAATAGGAAAATCAAGCGTTCGGAGAGAAAAGTTCTTTAGGTTCCTTTCCGGTTTCTCAAAGCCTGGTTGACACAAATCTTCGGTTAACATCGTTATCGACAGCTTCGGCTCCATGCATATAACACGGCGTCCGTAACGGCGATAACGATGTTTAACCGGAGATTAGTGTCAACCAGGCTTTGAGCAACCGGCCCTAAAACTACCACATAGTTAATGAAACTTCATTTCAGGTTTTTTCTTTCGTTTGATAGGAATTGTAGAAAAAATTAAGCAAAACGAAGAAAATTATAACATTTAAATAGTTAGGAAAAATTAATCAATTTAGCTTTATCTAAGCGTGACGGCAACGCTGGATACAGCTGCAAATTAGAGAATAAGAGCAAGAATCTTAACGTCGCTTGAACGAACATATTTGAATTTATAAAAAACAGAATAAATTGATTTTTATTAATTTGAATCGGCATCCTTACAATACAATTTTTCATGCCTACAAAGTCCATTAAATACGCCAATAAAAATTTGGTGCAATTTTCGAGAAAAAACGCGATTTTTCTTGGGTTTTAGTGCTTTTTCAAATTCAAAACTTGGCAACACTGGGCTAAATATCCGCAAAGTACTAGGCTGATTAACTCGTTTTTCCCAAACTGGTTTCCAATTTTTTTTTTTTTTTAAATCATGATTATAAACCTGATTTTTTTTATCTAACCAGACGGGTTTTTTCATTTCTATTAAATATTTACCTCTCAATAAAAGTTTTGAGTTTTTCGAAGTTTTCAAGACTTTTTACAGATTTAGTGAAACTCCGAAAATAGTTTTATTTCCGATATACCATCCGTTTTTCCAGATTGGTTCTTGTATGCGAATTATTGTGAATTTTGTGAAATGGTGCGGTTGCTTAAATTCGGAATGCTATATTTTCCAGCACCATGGAAACAACTTTACGAGTATGGAAGCTTCGAACACGAGCAAATGTTAAAAACATAGCAGTGTGGTATAGTGTACATTTTAAGAAGCAAGCAAGTGTTTTAGATCATTTGTTTAATAGTCTTTTTGTTGTAAATCGTATAGTTGTCATCATATAATTACTAAATACCCCTTGGTAAATAGTAACAAGTGTAGCGTTCAATTTGGTGAAAGCCCTGCAGCTATAGAATGATGTAGTAGATTCAGAGAAACATAACCTTGGACCCATGACGAATAGACAGCTAACAGAATGTACTTTTGTAAATTAAAAAGGAATGAAAGAAGAATATGAATTTAAAAATTAAGGCGCATTTCATTCTTCTTTCGGTACCTTGATCCACCTAACCTTAATAATGATGTTTTAATGATTTTTGTCAAAGAAAATGATCACCAATATAATTGCAAGAAGAATTATTACTGGATGCGACAAAGGAGAAGATGTGTTTCTGTACGAGTCCTATTTAGTCCCACAGACCTTCCATTTTAATTTAAAGTCTTCCGTATTCTCTGAGACTTTGCTTTGGCATGTGATTATTTGTCGAATGCTCACGAGTGAGATGTCCGAATAGTATTTATGCTTCTACACCGCAACAAAAAATTAAAAATATTGTTCGTAAGGAGGCATTAAATTAAATAAGAAAAATATTTTGTCCCCTTTATTTATGGTAAACTGAAAATCTTTTTTACTGTCTTATATTTTTATTTGTTTACCCCGAACGAGCTCGGATGCTCTCTATCATATTATACATATACTTTTGCAAAAAATTCTGCCGACAGATGGTGCTAGACTCGAGATATTTAGAGAATCCATTGTTATCGTATGACCGGGTTTAACGGTATTGTTTTTTTTTTTAAGGAGCGCTTCTGCAAAATAAAAAGAACCCAAAACGTATATGGCGCTGGAATCAGGTTATTTAAATACCCCTCTACAAGTTTACATTTCAGGTGACTTAATAAAGCCCCATGCTTTAACCTTAGGAATGCAACACTTTTTTCGCCTACGTAAACAGCAACAGGGGTGATGCATCACCCAACAGCTTTTGATTTGAAATAAAACAATGTTAAACTGAGGAGATTAAACATAAGTATTTAGTATAAAATGTCTTTTTTTTTATTTAAAAACATATACAAATTCATTCAGTTCCTTATGATAC
>NW_016159214.1:0-9871 GCF_001687245.7 Rhagoletis zephyria
CTCTATGAACAAACGATGAAAAGTTGTTCATTAAGCAAAATGCTGCTTAGCATTTGCATGCCAAATACATAACTTGACTGAGAAGTGGTGGCGTTGAAAAGCATTTTGTATGCAATATATGAATTTTTAGATGAAGAATTCTTTCTTTCTTCGATTACTAAGAAATTTATGTAACGATATTGCAAAAATTTCCAAAATATCTTACAACTTTAATGGAGAGTTTGTTAGCCGAATTTGATGTACTTAGAGCAAAAGATTGAAGCAATGAAAGTACAAGAAGTATGTTTCAATATTAAAAAAAAAGACTTTTTAATATACATACCACGTTTTAATAAATACATAGACTAATAAAAAGTGTAAATATTTTTTCCCAGACTCATATGCACTATATAATTAGTCTTGATAAGTTTTGATTTGAAAATTTGAGCAATAATCGTTATAAAAAAATTATGAGAGTTAATATTAAAAAACGTTGGGCGCATCTAGTCTGTAGGCTTGATTGTGTTTAATAGACAGCAAAAGTCTACATACTATGATATGAAATCTTGGGATATCATGATCACTTTTTGGACATTTCAAACAGTCGGCAACCCATTTCAAAATTATTTTCAAATGAAAACCTGCTTAACACAGTAATTCTGAGTAAGATAGTTGTAAGATAATCGTAGTTTAAAAGATTTGTTTAATTTGGCACGTAAGTCTTACCAAAAAAGCTACCTTCCCAAACTTTCATTGTAAAAAGCTCTTTTGACAGGAAATACTTGAGCAAGTTCCAAATGGAGATGTAGTATGTACGTCACTTGCTCTCGCTGCTCCACCAGTCGCAGTCTCCGAGTAGGCAAAGCCAAAGGCACTGACGTGCCATTCGAGAGATACGAGGTTCGAATCCTCGGGCTTGTTGCTTTTTCCATTTTTCTTAACATACAAAACGTGGTACAAAGCTCAATAACACAATAATAACAAAAAGGAATTATGTTTTCTTCTGTTAAAATTTTTTAAATTAAATTTTTTTTAATTTTTAGATGTTGTTATTTTAAAAAGAAAAAAAGAAATTTTTTTATTTTATTTGATTTATAATAAACTTTATCAGAAACTTTGTATATTTTTATTTAATTTATGTTTCTTTANGGGAATTCATTTATTGTTTTTGAATTGTTAGTCTCTTTTTGTATGTTTGGACCTAATTGTTTTAAAAAGAAAAATATATTTTTTGTATTAATTCATTTTTTAAAAACTTCTTTTACTTTGGCTTTTTTAGTTTATTTTTCTTTTTTAATTAAGTTTTCTTTTAATATTTAGTTTTTATGTTAAAATTTTTTTTAACTTGGTTAATTTTTTTATTTGATATGATTTTTATAAATTTATTTTATAAATTTTTTTTAGTTAAATTTTTTCCCTTTCTAAGTCAATATGCTTTGAGTTTTTAGTTTTTATCGTTTTCATAAGACAAATATATTTTTTAATATTTATTTAAATTTTTATAAAAAAAACTATAGCTAAAGGAAAAATAGAATAACGCATAGACCTCTCGTTAGCGGATTTTTTTAAATAGTCTTTCGAAATAGAGAAAAGAGCTTAAAAAATTGTTGACAAAGATGAAAGACAGTTGCCAGAGCTCCCCGTAAATCTCTGTCGTCTGACATTGTGATTCATATTTCAATTAAATGATGAATTAAATAGGATGTGTGTGAAATATATGGCAACCCTCCTAAATTTTGTGTAGAACTGAAGCCTTTGCAAAATCATTTCGATTGATACTAATCTTTTAACAGTTCATTTAAATTAATAATTTATATGAATGCAACTTTTTAAACCGATGGCAACCCTCTTCGGATAAATCAAAATTATTCGAAATGTACAAATTAAAGAGTTTTTAACAAACTATTTAATATTTCATATTTGTAACTTGTGTATAACTTAATTTAATTTGGCTTTCAAAAAAGATGAAATGCATTTCTTTACCATCCTCCCTAACAAACAGCACAGCTTCCCACTTTGCACAATTCGAAATGAAATCTTTCACTGGTCACATCATCCTCCATGGCTTTTCTAAGGAAATTACCGTTGCTCCTTGCATATACATACATACATACGTGCAAATATCCATAAGGGGATTGCATACAAATGATGCGGCTTTAAGAATACCGTCTGCAGTCGAGTAAACAAATATTTATTGTCGCCCTGTTATGTTGTTGCCAAGTTGCATGCCACCATTCTCCCACATCAAATAAGAGCTTACCTCTGCATTATTTTTAACGTGTAAAAATTTGTGCGGCTGCTCTCTCTTTTAGCTTAATGAAAAATGATTGTATTTTGGTCAGTGAATGGCTTGTAATTTGTAACTGATATTGGGAAAGGATTTACAATGTTCACACTAAATGAGATAAATATCCTAGTACAATCAAACACAGTTACCAACTGAAGTTTTGATCTACATAAGTAATTTGATTTATTCCTTCATTTACAGGTCATTTCAAAGGACTTCTTTGGACGCATACAGCATAGAACGGCTGGTGGACATCGAGATGATTGTGAGTTTAAATTTTGTTGTTTATTCTTTTACTGATTGCTTTGAATTCTTTTATATATACATATGTATGTGCATAAGGGTGCATCACAAAAAAAAAATCTTGCGGTATAATATATTTATATATCTGCCAAAATATTTTGGAAACATACCGATTTGAAAATGCATCCAAATTTTTTAACATTTTTATGCAGAGCTTTTAAGCATAAACTCCTCTATGACCTGAGGCGATTTTTCAGAAAAAATATTTTTCAAATATGCCCAGCTCACGTAAATTTTAATATTTTTCCGAAACATTTTGGCGAAAATCTTAAAATAAAATAAATTTTATATGTAATTCCATTTGAATACATTGCCATTTTTTTTTTGTATGGATAGTGATGCACACTAATAATAATATGTAATATAATGTATATTATGAAAATTCCTATGTTATTTTTTTTTAATTTTTCAGGTAAAACGGATGCTATTGTTAAAAGTCCCATCTGGTATCGCTACAAGGAGGGTTTCAACAACGCTGTACGCAAGGATATTCATATGCACGAGCTGCTGTAGTCGGGCACATCTTTTTCAACGGAGTTTTAAGGCGATAACAAAGCGACAATGTAAATTTATATTTAACCTTTTAGGTGAAAAAGCTGTCGTGGTGATTCTTTTCCAAAATCGGACATACTTTTTATCTCTATGAAATCGCTAATTTATTTTTTTTAGGTAAAATATGTATGTACATATGTGAAAATAGCTGTATTTAATAAATATTCGTAATTTCTTACTCCTCACGAAGGACTTTTGATATGAAACTTTGGTGAAAAGGAGAGAAAAATATTTTGCTCCTTTTTAAAAGCAAAAACAAAAGACAAAGTTTTTTTTGTATTTTATTTTTCTATCCTATATAATGTTTCCTATTTATTTTAAGATCATTACAAAATCGTTATTTTCTAATTTTTCTCGATCAAAAATAATCGTTATTTTGAATTTTTAGTTTCGTTCCTCAACTTTTCTGCATAAAACCTGTAAAAATGTCAGAAAGCATAATTTCTTTCAGAGAACGAGAGAAAACCCAAAAAGTACAGCTTGCAACAGCTTGTGAGTAGTGAACGCAACTTTTATTTTTTTCGAACATTCTTAGTCGTCATTTATGACCGATTTTAATCTTTTATAATCATAAAAAATACAACTTAAAATACAGTTATATCTAATATGAGCGAAAAAATAAAAATCCAAAAAAAAAAAAACGATTATTCTTGACGGACAAAATAAAAATCGTAAACTAATTGTTAAATTTGATCGGAAAGCCAGAAATTTAATTTATGATTTTTATTATTAAGATCACAACCGATACAGTCCCTGTTTTAAGATATTGATAAAAAGCGAAGTTAAGATTTCAATGTACTTTTGGAAATGAAAGTTCCCGTAAGGTTACGCAAACTTCCGAAAAACCTCGAAGGCATATTTACATACATGTTCTGGCTGTAGCTGAGTAATCTATGCAGACTCAGCTGCAGTCAGGAATGTAAATATGCTCAAAAATATTCTCCCTATTACATGTTGAGTTCTGAGATACCTAAACGGTCTCGACATGATGCCAAACTAGTCCCGAAATAGTCTTAAAGTAGTCGTGAATAGGCCCCGAAAAGTTCGAAAATGTCGTGAACTGGGAAATGATCTCGAACAAGCTTTGACGCGGTCCCGAAATGGCCCCTTATTAGTTAGAAATTATCCCGAACTAGTCCCAAAATGGCCCCGAAATAGTCCTGAACTAGGCCCGAAATGTTCGTAAACAGTCCCGAACTAGTCCAAAACTACCACTAAATAGCTCCCGAATCGGTCCTTAAATGATCCAGAACTAGTCCCGAAAAGTTTCTAAACTAGTCGAGAAATAGCCCTGAGCTAGTCCCGAAATGTCCATTTGTACACACAAGAAGCAATTACCAATTTTCTGCAGAAGCAGTTATAAATTTTTTGCTGGGTTAATGCAAATTTTACCCACACCAAGAGCTAAGATGTCTGCACATCAATAAGTTTTTCTTCTCTATAATTCCAGAATATCAGTGCTGACCCGAGTAAGTATTACTATCGCGCTAGCTGTTATAATTATTATAATGCGTTATTGTTGTCATTATAAATTTTTGCCATTAAAATTAGTTTGTTGTCATCGCTTAGCTGTAAGCTGCTGCGTGTTGATCTCGTCATTGGTCGGTCAGCCGTTGTCAAGTGAATTGTAGTGATGATAGTGGCGCTATCGCTGCTGTCGCAGTCGCGGTCGACGTCGCCGCCGCTGCTGCTGCTGCAGTTATTTTGTGTTGACTTCCAGCGGGAGCTTTGTTGGGCCGCTGTTGTGTTGTGTCGTTGATTGCGACAAGAGTTGAGTCGAGGCGGGTGTTATTTAAATAAGTATTGTTTTGATCGTTGCAATGGATTTGCGTAGCTTTGCTTTGTTTTGCATTTTGCTATTTGTTATTGGATTCAGTACCACCACAGTGACGGCTAGACCGCGTGGACGACCGAGTAAGTAGAGTGGTGAAGACGGATGTGGGCGATAAGTATATACATATGTATGTAGTACATAGTGAGCAGTTAATTAAGAAAAAAACATAGCAAAGGCGTGGCGAAAAAAATACAAGAAATAGAAAAAAAAATTATAAAAATGGGCAACCATTTTGTTCAATAAGGGCTTCTTCCCCCAGCCAGACCATCTTCAAACAAAAAAAAATTGAGAATTTGTGTCTCCTAAATCCGCAAAGCGTTAAGTATTTTTTATGCCTTTTTCAGGTTATTGCTTCAATTTACAGTTAGTCTCAAATCATCCCACATTTTGTGATTTTCCTTTGAGATTTTTTTACTTCTTATTTATTTTTTTGTTTAAATTGATAACACTGATACATACAAGTACATACATATGTATGTATGATGTTTTCAGCTGTGCTTCTTGCATTATCAAGTTCAAACACCGCCAAATTTAATGCTCTCTCCCTTTAATTTTGCTTTTTCACCAAAAACAGACATATGCCTACAGCCACCGCCAAGGTCAGAAGGTGTTTGCACCATCGAAATTGAAGGTTTCTACTTTGATTCACGCACCAATGATTGCCAAATGTATGTATTAGGCGGTTGTCGCACCGTTCCGGGACAAAGTTTTGGCTCACGGCAAGATTGCTTGGACACTTGTGTACATTTGACGCGGCACATACAGGACTTGCGCATCAACGAATGAGTAATGGAGTTGGCTTGGAGTAGCAAAATGAACGAAACGGCTCGAATAATAATTGAATAGCCATAAAATAAATAAATAAATACATACATACACATATGTATATACATTTGTATAGTATAGTTTTTATTAAAATACATTATGTATACTTTTTTTTTATTAAAATACATTATGTATACTTTCTTTTGAAATTTTAGCAGATTTATGTCCATTCCAAGAAACTACCCATGTAGACGAAAAATCTTCACAGAGGTCTATTAAACCTTCTTGCGGTTGATCTATTATATAGAGTAACCTTGGACCTGGACTTTGTTCCTTGGAACTTCGAAAGTTTTAACAATATCAAGTTTTGGAGCTCATATGTCCAAAAACTTGGAAACTAGGGAAAATCGAGAAAGCAAAATGACATTTCTTTGGATGGGAATTTGCAAATTTTTTCAGGAAAAACAGCTAATCGCAATGTCGCTAGGTGCAATTTAGACTAATAAGAAAACTGGTTATGGGGTTTTTATAGTTGAAATTTGACAAAATAAACCTATTTGCGCAGAAGTCCACGTATGTTGGAAAAACTTTTGACTGCCATTCACCTGGGAGCGGCTAGAAGTTTTTCTTGTGCGTACGGTGCAAATCGCAGCTTACAACGTCAGGAATTTATATTCACATATCCTCTGGGTAGCGAACAAACACCCGTTTGAGAGCGATCTAAAGTGAGAAGGCGTAAAACTTCGCCCCCTCTTTTTGGTGACGGCCACGGCAAACGTATAAAGATTATGGTTTGAGGAAAGTTGCCTCTGCCTGGCAGTTTAATGTCCTCGAAAAGACAGGCTGACATCACCGCCATCCAAGAAATGCGTTGGACGGGGCAAGGCAAGAAATGCCAGGAGCATTGCGACGTCTAATACAGCTGCCATGCTGCGCCCATGTCCCGACGGAAGTAAAGGACGAGGGGTCTAGGGATCTCTTCTATGAGCGCTTGGAGCGCACATACGAGCGCTGCCCCCGCCGTGATATCAGAACCGTGCTTAGCGACTTGAATGCCAGGGTAGACAAGGAAGGGATCTTTGGTGCCAATTTGGGAAAATTCAGCCTATACGACGAATCGTCCGACAACGGACTGAGCATAAAAATATCCATCAAGCTACGTTGCTGTCTCCAGATCGAAAAACGAGAAACCAAATCGAGTATGTTGTGATAGACGGAAGGCATGCTTCTATTGTTTTAGACGCACGTACACTCCGGGGGCCAAACATAGACTTGGACCACTATCTTGTCGCAGCCAAGACACTCACCCATCTTTGTGCAGCGAAACATGTGCGACCAATAATTAGAGGAAAGCTTAAAGTCGAAAAGCTGCAACTACAACAGACCACGATGCAGCGAAACAAAGGTGCCGCCTTCCGTGGACCACTAATTCTATCTTTGTCGATTTGATAGCATCCACCATTTCGCTGGCGTCACATTAGTGTTTTTCGTGTCTGCTGGTGGCACACCTCTTCCTTCGGTACCATATACAGTGGCGGATTTATCGTACAGGCAACATAGGCTGAAGCCTAGGGCGGCAGAATTAAGGGGCGGCAAAATTTAAGACAGCTAAATTAAAAGAAAAAAATTTATTTGGATTCAGCTGCACTTGAAATTGTGTTTGTGTCTGTAAAATATTATTAATGATTCATCTCATTCAATACAATTCAAAATTAGAATTACGCTGCGAATTTTTCCTTAGTATAGCAGTCGTTGAAATTTCCATTTAACTTTCATTCACGCGGCTTAGAAACCTGACGGCGCGCCTGCGCGTGACGCAAAGAAACAGCCGACACGCTGCCCCGAGAACGAGAATCATCTAAAAGGTTACCACACTTGACAACACTGCCGAAAAACGAGCGTGCATTTTCGAGAAAATTCTTGATTCCAAGCCCCCCAGTTTTTCATAAGTGTATCATAACGTGAATAATCTGAAGGTCAGCTTCCGTCGTATGTCCAATTAGGCAGTGTATCTGTGTATGGTCTTCTGTTTGTCTTGCGCGAGGTCAAAAAATCTTCCGGATGTGCGATTTTATTTTGTATACTCGCATAGCGCTACTTCAATGTCCTGATAATTGGATTCTACTTGTCCAAACCTCTAAAGCATTTCAGTGCAGTTTTAAAACGCGTGAAAAACTATCTCAGATCTTCATTGAGCGAAAACAAACTGAATGCTCTTGCGTTGCTGACTATAGAGTCAGATTTGTTTCTATCTATCGATTGTGAAGATATTATCCGCGAATCGCAGCTGAAAAATCAAGACGTAAAGAACTGTGAAAAAGAAGTGTTTGAAAGAGGGTTTTTGTTGAATACCTTATACATGCTGATGTCGAATTTGTTAATTCCGTTATGTATTTCATTATTAACGAACTATATTGTAATAAAGCACTGACAATAACAATCATATTTGATATATATATATATTTTTTTTTTCGTGAAAAAAGGGCGGCAAGTTATGAATTGCCTAGGGGCGGCAAATATTTAAATCCGCCACTGACCATATACCTATACTTTTGGATTTACATCAAACAATCTGTTCTATTAAAATGACCTTGAAAGGAATGTCTCCGAGCAGTTGAAGCCAAATCTATGTTTATGCCTATTTACAAAGGAGGGAGGCTATTAGAATTCCCACACTGGAAAACGCCTTGAAATTCCTTGGAAAATAAGATAAATATTTTCGATAAGTGATTTGGCTACGTTCCAAACTACCTAAAATAATGTGCTTGTACCGAAAATACGTTAAAATTTAAGAGTAGGTACATTTCTACTTCTACGCCGCTGAAGAAGTAGTCGTATTTTAGCGAGCACGAAAGAACAACTGGTAAATGGGAAAAACGATGCCGCCTACAGGGCTACGCTGCGGTTGGGCGCAAAACGAGGCATGTAGGACTGGTATAGAGAACTGAAGGAAGCTAGACGTATTTTCCGCAATACGAAGAGAGTGGCCGAAACAAGTGAGTGTGAAGAGCTTGAGATGCTGGCCGTCAGGAAAAACGCCCGCAAATTTTATTAGAGAGTTAGACGACTTACGGAAGGTTTTAAGACTGGGGCGAACTCCTGTAAGAACAACTTTGGCAACCTAGTGACCGATGTCCAGAACGTATTTAAATCATGGAGGAAAAACTTTTCCACCCTATTGAATGGCAGAAACATGGAAAGTAGTGACGAAGGAGAAGAACTCGAGCCCGCAGTAGATGATGACGGAGTCGATGTTCAACCGCCTGAATAGGACCAGGTACGAATAGCAATAACGCGGCTGAAAAACAACAAAGCTGTTGGAGCTGACAGCCTGCCAGGAGTTGATAAGGTACATGGTCAGATGAACGCATGCCCGACGAATGGAATTTAAGTGTGCTCTGCCCAATCCACAAGAAAGCCTTCTAAGCATAGGTTACAAGGTCTTGTGAAGTGTATTGTGTGAGAGACTGAAGCGAACTGATTAGACCTTATCAGTGTGGATTTAGACCTGGCAAATGCATCATAGTCCATAAAGCACGAATATAAGTTGTCTTTATGCCGCTATGTCTGAATTTGGTATCACCGCAAAACCACTGCGATGGAAAGACCAAGTGAAGAAGGACTTGGCTTCACTTGGCATTTCCAGTTGGCATCAGTTGGCACAGAAGAGAAACGGCTGGCGTGCTTTGTTGAACTCGGCCAAAATCACATAGGCGGTTACAGCGGTTACAGAGGAAGAAAGACGACGTGGAAGCAAAGAACTTATTAAGCATCTAGCTGCTATTTTCTTACATATACAAAGCTTTCCAACATTGAATCAGATGTGTTTTTCATCTTCTGTGGCCGCTACAGTAAAATTTCGTATTTTTACCATATTGGCTTAAATATTTCGAGTATTCGAATTTCGAAAAATAGCTATTGTTGATAAAATTCGAACATTAGTCAACCTTTGAAGACATTCGATTAATTTTTCAGTTGCTTATAGCAAAAATAATATAATAATTAGTACCTTAATCTATTCCGAAAGCTAAATCCTTGCTATTACTTATGTATGAATTTTGTTATACGAATATGTATGTATGTATACTAAAAGTTGCGGTTTTTCCGGCGGGTTTACAAAATTTATTATATTCTAAGACCTCCACAAAAAT
>NW_016159214.1:9971-64245 GCF_001687245.7 Rhagoletis zephyria
AACAATTCGCATGGGGTAAGCTTAGGTCAGTAAGTAGACCATTGACTTTATACGCCGGAGTTGGTGGTTTAAAATGATAATAAAACCCAGTGGTTGAGGCGCCGTGGTGTAATTAAAATTGGTATCAATCTCAATAAAATTATTAAATCTTATAAGGCGAAAAAAAAACACAAACTAATTTATGTACTATATTATATGAAATCAAACTTCTTTCATTCTTTTTGACTAAAAATTCTTCCGCTAAAATCATTATTTCGATCACTGAATGAACCTTTAATAAAAATCGAAGAAAATATTACAAATTATTGTAAGTTTTTTGTGCCATACTTTGTTTATTTGCTGTAAGCTAAAAATCGTAAGCTCTCATACATACATATTTGAAAACACAATACTCGTTGAGTGAAAAAGAAAAATTTTAATTATTTTTTCGCTGATCTCGGCATAATTGAGTACATGTAAACATCTGTGGCATTTTGATAAAACAACTTATCTCGACTTAGGTCGTTTTCACTTTACAGCAATTATTTATTGGGTTCCCAATTCATATTTTAACGATTAAGTAAGTAAGGCGTAAGTCAAGATGCCCTTTTAATAAAAGTTTAATAAAACTGTAAAATTTTTTACGGCCAACTGATTCTATTTTAATCCAAAGTCAAACTTGCTAAAGTCACTTAAGTCGTTTTATCAAAATACCAGAGATATGTATGCATGTTCTGTCTGTTTCTGAATTCAAAAAATACACATACAACAACAGTAACGATGATGACCCAAACCAACTTTGAGGTTATCTTTTGAACGGCGATGTTTGTGTTGCTCAGACGATGTGATAATTTTAACGCCTCACCAAAGGTGATTATTTACCACTAATGCCAATGTTGTTGATACTATATTTTCCTGGCAGACTGCGGTGATTGTGATTTAATTTAATCTTAAACATTTCTATTTTATTCTACTCGCTCGAAGTGTGTACTTGTAAGTAAAAAAATATTGAGTGCTTTACTTGTGACAAATATTTTTGCCACACACGTACGCACACATATATGTATCTACATATGTATACTTACTACTACTACATATGTTACTTAAAAATTTAGAAAAAACGATTGTAAATAGAGTAGCTAGGTGCATACGATAATAATTACTTCTTGGAAATTCTGGTACATAAATTTTAATGAAATCAGCCGTTTCTGTACGAAAAATAGCGTATCCTTCGTAGATAATCTGTATTTCTATATACCAGACTGTGTCAAATAAAACGAATGCTTTTTTTTTTTCTTTCGGTTCCATATGAAATTTTCGTTGTCGGTCATATTTTTTCTATATAAATAAGTCGTCGAACTCACGTTGTACGAAAGAAAATGACCGACACCGTCAACAAACAAAAAAAAAATGCCAACAATCAAACGTAAGTCCTAGCTACTTCAAACTTGCACTTACTATACTAGAATTGAATGGTCAACAAGCTTGTTTTTAGTTTATTTGTTATATTTAATTGTTTACTAAAAAAATAGCGGAAACAACTTTTTTTCATTAAAAAATAAATTTTTGAAATGTGGCAACTCTCTTATAAAATCCTTTCAAAATATGTGGAATATGAACCTCGATGTTATATTTTAACTAACTAAGTTAAATTTGGCTTTTATAACAGGTGACAGCTATCTTCAAATGTATTATATAGATAAAGCTTTCTTTAGCTTTTTGCGTTTGACTCCCGTATTGTAAATTGAACTGGAAGTTTTAAGCTACATATGNGTACATATGTATACTTACTACTACTATGTTACTTAAAAATTTAGAAAAAACGATTGAAAATAGAGTAGCTAGGTGCATACGATAATAATTACTTCTTGGAAATTCTGGTACATAAATTTTAATGAAATCAGCCGTTTCTAAACGAAAAATAGCGTATCCTTCGTGGATAATCTGTATCTCTATATACCAGACTGTGTCAAATAAAACCGAATGTTTTTTTTCTTTCGGTTCCATATGAAAATTTCGTAGCCGGTAGTTTTTTTTCTATATAAACAAATCGTCGAACTCACGTTGTACGAAAGAAAATGACCAACACCGTCAAGTTAGTTTATTTGTTATATTTAATTGTTTACTAAAAAAATAAAATAGCGGAAACAAGTTTTTTTCATTTAAAATACTTATTTTTGCGAGCGCTAACTGAAAAATGAAGATAGAGGGTTGAAATCTTGCCACAATTATTTTTTTGTGACTAACAACGAAATCCATATGGGACCGAAAGAAAAAAACAAACATTCATTTTATTTGACACAGTTTATTATGTACGAATATAATTTTATTTTCATATCAATGCCAAAGTTATATTATATTTACTATAAGCAGAATATGTATATTTACATACATTTTTGAAATGTGGCAACTCTCTTATAAAATCCTTTCAAAATAATTTGGTGTTCATATATATGTAGAATATGAACCTCGATGTTATATTTTAACTAAGTTAAATTTGGCTTTTAAAACAGGTGGCAACCCTTTTCAAATATATTGTATAGAAAAAGCTTTCTTTACCTTTTTTCGTTTGACTCCCGTATTGTAAATTGAACTGGAAGTTTTAAGCTACATATGTACGTATGTATGTATTAAAACGTTTAAATTATGTTGTTAAAAAAAATTGCTTTTAGCTTTTTGAGCGAGTATAAGCACCCTTAAAAAATACTTTAGATATAAAGCTTACTTACACCTCTCTCGTTTGACACCCATATTCAAATATTTAATTTAATTTGCTAATTCAGTTGCTTTTGAATTTCGGAACAGGTGGTAACCGTTTTCAAATTTATTACAAAATACAAGTTTTCTTAGATTTCTCGTTTGGCATCCATATTCAAATATTTCTTTTGACTTGTTAATTAAATTGATTTTGAATTTCTGAACAGGTGGCAACCCGTTTCAAATTGATTTAAAAATCTAAGTTTTCTTAGACTTCTCATTTGGCATCCAAAATCAAATATTTCATTTGAGTTGTTAGTTAAATTGATTTTGCATTTCTAAACATTTAAATTTATTTTCAAAATAAAGCTTTCTTAAACTTCTCTCGTTTGACACCCATGTTCAGTTATTTTATTTGGCTTGTTAATTAAATTGGTTTTGAATTTACATATAACCAAGTGGCAACCATCGTCCAAAATATTTTCGAAAAAAGCTTTCTTAAACCTCGCATTTTACACTAAAATATATGATTTCTTTTTCACATGCATTTTTGGAGCACCCTAATATTCATACGTACATACATACATACATAGTACACATAAATACCACTTGAATTCCTTGAATTTGCCACTGTGCTACTACAAAGCCAAATGTGAGAAAAAAAACACTCAAGTAACGACAATTCCTCAGTCCACTACCGGATATTTACTATTAAAAATTTCACCTGTAATACACCTGTTGCATACGAAAAACGCAAACTTCCTTATGAGAAAGAACAAAAAAACGCCGATCAGATCAGTGCTGGATCGAATTAAAAAGGAAATGCAAAGCGAAAAGGAAGTTAATAGAGGGAATCACTTCCAGGGCGTTTGCATTATGAATATGTATTTATCTTTCAAAGTGCCTAAGAGTGCACAATTATATGCATGTAGTATGTATGTATGTATGTACATATGTACGTAGGTGAATATGCGTGCAGCCACAAACGACATCCGTTTAAAAAGGATACGATGGATGGACTTCAA
The DNA here is from genome assembly GCF_001687245.7 of Rhagoletis zephyria. Taxonomy (NCBI): domain Eukaryota; kingdom Metazoa; phylum Arthropoda; class Insecta; order Diptera; family Tephritidae; genus Rhagoletis; species Rhagoletis zephyria. Next base: position 13,673 of record NW_016159214.1, read on the forward strand.
GCAAAAGGTGTTGCGGTGATTTAGTCTTGTGAATTTAGCTACTTCTGGCACTTCTATGCCTTGTGCGTATGCATTCGTATTCCAGTGACGGCATGTGTTATGTCTACATTTACATACATATTTATTAAGTTATAAGGAATATAATTTTCTGCTCACGATATCCTGTGATAAATTGTTCAAAAATTTTTTCAATTTTCATTTTCGATGGTACTCTGCAATACCGGCACAATTGATAATTTCATGTTTTTGAGTTATATGTAGCGGAATTAGGTTGGTAAATAGCCATATTTTTCTGTGGAAAATCGACATATGTATCTATATATATAATACGCGAAGGGATTTTTTATCCAGCTCATCATCTCTGCACCGTTCGCTTGATTTTCAAGAATGAGGTGTCCAATTAAAGGGCTTGAGCTGCCACCTTTTATAAAATTCAATTCAAATTATTTAACAGTAAAAGCCATCAGATATGCACCGCTCGTTAGATTTGCAAAAATGAGGTATCAAATTAAAGAGCATATGCTGAAAATGTGCAACAAGATTTTAGTTTTTCGAAAAGAGTTGCCATCTTATGAAAAATTAAATTCCAGTTATTGAAAAACTTAAATCAATTGGTACAATATGGGTATCAATGGAAATGGTTCTGAAAAGGTTTAATTGTTTTACTACATGTGAGGGGGTTACCACCTGTTCAAAAATCAAATTTAATTCCAACTAAGGAAATTAGATAAGTGTGGGTATCGGACGACTAAGATTTAAAGAGGTTTTAATATGGAAATATTTTTAAAGGGGTTGCCACCTGTTTTAACCAATTGCCTCTCGTTTAAAAAGTTTAATTCAAATTATTCAATAAGTTAAATTAATTATTTAGATATTGGTACCAATTGAAAAGGCTTTATATCCGAACTATATTTAGGGGATTGCCACATGTTTAAAAAATTAAATTCAACTTAAGATATCAGTTAATTAGAAAATATGTCACAATGTCAGATAAAGGATATTTATGAAGGTTAGGTTATGAAAAATTAAATTTCGGGTGTCAAGCGAAAGAGGGTTGAGAAACATTTAGTTTAAATATTTGAAATATTTGTATAGGGTTGTCAGGTGTTTGAAAAATTATATTTAAGTTATTTAATAAGTTGGAGAAATTTTCAAAAGTTGGAAATCAAAGTAATTAAGATTTAAATTTGAAAATACTTTCTAAGCAGACTTCACCATGTTTTGAAAAGTGGAATTTAGTTGAGAATTTTTACACAAGTTTTATGAAATATTAAAATAAGTGTGTCAAAAAGAGATATATGAAAGCTTTAATTCGAAAATATCTTTGATTAAGCTTGCCATCTTTCGAAAAGTCGTATTGATTTAGCTAAGTATACATATTATACGAGAACGCATTTTTGTGAAGGTCATTAGGTTTACACCGTTTTTTCGAATTTCAAAAATGAGAAGTGAAATTGCAAATGTGCGATATAGTTTTATTGGTTGAGATTGGAATTTTTTTTTTTATTGGTATAGGGTGACTTGAAATTCGATGAAATTAAAAACGGACACTGTGCGAGACCTCCCTCTATTCACAAACGGCTGAAGGCCGGATGAATTGGCGAAGGCAGGAAACTGCTTGGGGCCAGAGACTGCTCGAATCATCATGGCTTGGCCGAGAAATCTAGATATATGAAGATTTTTATCATTCCAACGAAATGTATATCAAAATGGTGCTAAATGCGCTAATTGTATCGTAGTTAGTTACTGTGAAGCACTGCTACCAACCAATCAACCAGACATGTACACACGTATGTACATACATAGGTATTAGAGGTATACGCAGCCAAGCCACGCCGCCGCCGCCGCCGTTTTTTGTCATTCCTCACGCGCCGCCGCCGAGTTACGAAAATACCGGCGCGGCGGCGGCGGCGGCGGCGTTCGGCGCCTAAGGAATTTTGTACAAAATTTTCATGATGTATGTACATTGAATACATCGTTTGAAGGAACTAAATACTACTTGTATAAAAACACAATTTTACGAAATGAAAATTACATTTTTAAATTAGTTTTTTTGCATAATTTGGGTCATTAGACAAGAATATGATCTTCTTTGTTTTTCCAAAAAGAGCGTAACCCAGAAAAAACATAGGTAACATATTTTTCGACGAAAGCGTTTATTACATTTAAATTAGGGTCGAATACTGGTAATCTAACGATTTTTTTCCGCAGTAGACAATTCTTTTCAATACTACAACAATACTACTTTTTATACACCTACTACACAACAAGAAAGTTATAACACAACAAAAACTTTAACGCCAATCTCTCAGAAAGCAGTTTTAATAGAAGCGGCCTCTTTGCATCTAACTCCTCAATTAGTGGAGATATAATAAGGACAAGTTGATTTTTCTATGTATTTTTATACCTTTCATGAGCATGAAATGGTATTATAACTTTGGTCCGATGTTTGTAAGTACCAGAATAAAAAGAGATAGACCCATTAAAATGTATACTTATATGATCAGAACGTCGAGCTGAGTCGATTTAGCCATGTCCGTCTGTCCGTCTGTCTGTCTGTTCGTCTGTTTGTATGCAATCTAGTCTCTTAGTTTTCGAGATATGCGGATAAAATTTGGTGGGTGGGCGTATTTTTATAATGTATTAATCATTTGTCGGAACCAGAAGAATCGGACCACTATAACATATAGCTCCCATACAACTGATTGTTCAGATATGAGATTTTTCGTTATAACTTCTCCATTTATGCGGCTAGGAACATGAAATGTTGCATTACTTGCACCCATTATCAACAGAATACTTACAGTGAAAATTACAAAGATCGGGTCACTATAACCTATAGCTCCCATACAACTGATTGTTCAGATATAAAATTTTTCGTTATAACTCCTCCATTTATATAGCTAGGAACATGAAACTCCGCACTGTTTTCAATAATTATCAACAGAAAACTTACAGTGAAAATTAAAAAGATGGGGTAACTATAACCTATAGCTCCCATACAAGTGATTGTTCAGATATGAGATTTTTCGTTATAACTCCTCCATTTATATAGCTAGGACCATGAAATTTTGCGCTATTTCCACTCATTATCAACAGAGAAAATAACAAAGATCGGGTAACTATAACCTGCAGCCCCCATACAACTGATTGTTCAGATATGAGGTCTTTTATCATAACTCCTCCATTTATGCAGCTAGGAACATGCAATTTCGCACCATTTTCACTCATTATTAACAGAATACTTACAGTGAAAATAACAAGGATCGGGTAACTATAACATATATGTATCTTCCATACATCTGATTGTTCAGATATGGGATTTTACTGTAAAACTCCTTTATTTGAACAGCTAAAACCGATATATTTCGTAAGATATTTTATAAATAATAATACAAAGTCTACTGAGAAAATCGTCAAAATCTATGCTGTATAAGCTTTATCTCCTATACCACTGATTGTTCAGATACCAGTTTTTGCGATATATCTTCTTTATGTAGGAAACTAAACCCAATAAATTGTGTTACCGGTTTACATACCGATCACATAGCGGTGAAAATCACTTAGATTGGTATCATATAAAGTATATCTTCAATACCTCTGATTGTTCAGATGCGATTTTTTATATAGGTATGTAACTCCTCTATCGATGTATGCAGATGTATTCAAAAGCAGTAATCTGTCAAAGTAAAATTTGTAGATGTTCATGAAAGGTATGAAGCCTTCGGCATAGCCGAAGACAGCGCTGCTCTTACTTGTTTTTCATTACATTCGGTTCTCGTTAGAAAAATTTGGCGCTTCATATTTTAGTGGAAATGTTAACCATCTATAAGCCATTTTTTCCAACAGTGGATCAAAAAGGCCCATTCTGGTTCGAGTTGATGGGTTAAACTTTTGGAAAAAAAGTAGACCAACCTTGTTTTCAATATGTAATCCACAAAAAATCGTAGGAACTCCGTAATTTAATATAACGGTTGATAAGATTATTGCAAAAATTTATTGAGAGCGACATAAATTACCCCAACAACTAAACTTTTAAAATTTTTTTATTTCTTTAAATTTCAATAGCATAAACGGATCTGTAGAGAACATAGAGATCCGTGTGATTATGTATGTATATACCTCAGACCTTCTTCTGTTCGCCCATCAATCAGCGCCAGACACTCAACATTTTAATTCAAGTAGGAAGTAACAATATTTAAATTTAAAACTAATTCAATAAAGAAATAAATAGAATTATAATAACAGAATAATTGGCATCGCGAATGCCTAACGCTGACGAGTTGAAATGATAAGATTAGTAGCCTCATGGCTCTTTGAAATCTACCTTATGAGCAATAGCGCCGGCGTTTCCAAACGCGCCGGCGTCGCCGCCGCCGCCGAATATTTTTGAAGTTGACCACGCCGCCGCCGCAAAGCCTGTCGGCGTAAACCTCTAATAGGTATAGCCTGGTGTTCTTACTCCCAGGGATATAGAAAATACACCTGCTCCAACTTCTCGTTTCTTCGGTTCTAAAAAGTAGTACTCTACGAGTATATGTATGAATGTATGTACGTACATACATACATATGCACATACCTACAGATGCATACTTATTTATTACCATCAATTTGTTTATTTGTACAATTTTTTGTTAATCTCTTATTTCATAAAAATAAGCAAACCTAAAAATAAATTAAATTATCACTAATGTTGCAGTCAAGAACAACAGCTGCATGCTGGTGATCTGCGTTAGTTCTTGCGCGCTCAAGCACAATTGCAAACAATAACAATAACAACAATAAGAAAGATAAACATGCTGACGTTGCCACTGTTGCTGTTGCTGTTGCTGCCAATGCCGATGCTGGCGATGCCGATGCTGGCGATGCTAATGGCAATGTTTATGCTGACGTTGTCGATTGTTGTTGTTGGCATTTGTGCTGCACGTCTCACCTTTTTACTTCCCTTTCATTGCTGTGGTGGCAAGAAAATTGGGAGCAACAAAATTTGTTTTGCTTTGCCGCATCCGCTGTCAGTGGTAGATGTGCAGTTGCATTCACATTACTACACCATTTTTATATATACATACATACATATGTACATACACACGTATGCACATACATATATGTATATACGTTCGTACATATTTATGCACGTATGTACGTGATCTGCTTCGCTCAAAAAGCACTTGTAACAGCGTTGCAATTAAGTAGTGGCACTTTGCGACCCTCTCACAAGTTATTGCAACGCCTGCGTACCAACATAATCCCAGCGTTAGATCAAATCTTTTTGTAAACTATTTGGATAGTGGTTCACTTGACAACGATACCAGTCCGTAGTGTAGACTTTGCCGTTACTTTTATTGCCTTTGCATCAGTTTGGAACAGTTTGCAACTCATCAGTAATTTTTTCACTCTTTCCACTTGAGACTGCCACAATATGTAGCAGCATGCTCGTTTTACATTTCTGTGTATGTATGCGTATTCGCGAGTATGTTTGCAGTGAACGGATGTTGTTGGTTGCCGCTGAAGCATCATCTCCTACGTCTGCAACATAATCGTGCGTTTTGTATTGCTATTATTTTTGCGCTACATAATTTCTTTTGCACTGGCGGATGTAGCTGTTTGGATGACGGTTCTTGTTGGTGTTGTTGCAATTTTGTTGATTTCCTGTGCTGCATACAAATAGCGGGGCATACTCGTACATACATATGCATTTCTACGTGGTGCACCCCAGCCCAACTAAATGCTGGCGGTGCGTAGCTTCGCATCTGTGTACTATGTATGTATGAATGTATGTATGTTAAATCAACATTAGACCGTACCAGAAGACAATGTTCGCCGTACAGCCCTGAGTCTAAAGTATTTTTCAAGGTAACATGGAAATCAAACTTTCTTGCTGAGCCTTTTACACTTTTACCTTCCACGTTTTTTACATTTTTCGTCATATGTTCGGTATTTTCAATCGGATCTTAAAGTAAAGTGTTATTACCTCGAGCAGACCATTTTTTGCGCCAAAGTTCATTGACCTCAAGCACCACGTTCTGGACCTACCTATCAGATCTCAGTTCTTGCCACCCTAACGTACCACCTTAATGTCAGCAAATTACAAGTCGCAAAAAAAAATAACTTTTCCTAAGGAGGTATTGGGATTCGATGGAAATTTCGACGTATTTTTTTTTGTCCGAACGTAGGGGTCCGCTACTTAAAGTTTTCGTTATATCTTCAGCATTTACAGTCGAATAAGAAAGCATAGTATATCGATGTTCTTGTCCCTAGGTGACAAGGTTTTTCTTCCAAATTCACTGACCTCAAGGACCCCGTTGTAGTACTTACCCCCTGATCTCAGGTTTTATCACCTTAACATACCACTCTAATGTCTGCAAATTAATCGAAGTAAGAAAGCGATTTTTGCGAAATTACCTTGCAAAAATGCCAGGGGCCGAGAAAATAAAAGGTATGATCGAAACTAAATGTCGTTCTCGTAGAGAGAGGTTTTTTTTTGCATTTTGTTCTTTACGAAAACGTTTCCAAATCTTTTGTTCTCATTTTGTTCCCGTTCAAACAGCTCTAGATACTTTTGTTCCAGTTTGGCTGTTTTGTGGGAAAGTTCCTAATATACACATTTTGTTCTCGGGCTGAACTAAATCAAAACTGGAACGCGTTCTCGGTCCCTGAAAAATACTTAAGGCTCACGGGTGTACGGCGAACTTTTTATTTCGTTTGCTTGGAAGGTGGTACGGTCTAATCCACATGCATTTTCTGAATGTTTTGATATAATTTTTTATTAGATGATGACGACGCAATCAGAAAATAGGACAACACTGTTAGGTTTTTATTATACATAGCAATCGTCATTACTTGCATAAATTTTCAAATTCGCGCGTAATGACTCTGTCGCTGCGCCTGCGCACAGTGTGAAGAAACAGTTGGAACGTTGCTCTGAAAATGACAGTCATCTGAGAGGTTACCACAATTCGACCACACTTCCAAAAAAAAAAAAAAAAAATTCTCAATTGCCCAGGGGTGACAAATATTCAAATCCGCCACTGCCTACTTATGTACAAACATTAAAATGACCCTTCGTTATATGTACATATGTACGTTTATATAATTTAAGAAAATCTATGTTTTATGCAATTCTTGGTTTATTTTTGATTACCCTGGTATCACAGAAACCAATCAGGAAACACTTCAAGCGGACTTTTCGGTAGTGGAACCCAGAGTTTGGGCACTTTCCCAAATAAAGGTCACCCTAATATATATAAATGTAGGTGTCAAAGTTTCATATGGATGTATGTATATTTATATAGGGCTAAACAAACATCCGCGCGTATTTATTAAAATGTGTGGGTTTATGTTCGATTATGTGCACATACATAGTACATACATCTCATGTTTTTCAAAATTAGATATGTATGTGACATCTTCATGTAGATGCGCTTGTACATACGCTGCTGAGTGCAGTTAAAAATAAGTGTCTCGCCGCAATGCATCGCTCGGGAGTGCACAACGTGAATTCCACGTCCCTTTCCCATTCGCATCTTTTGCCAGATTTAAGTCTGCATTCGCTCTCATTGCGATCCCTCAACTCATAGACACTGCCTGTATGCACATTAGGGTAGTCCAAATAGGCATGTGAAAAAGGAAAGCCGGAATTTTAACGCTCTCATCCCCTGGGAACGTTTTATGCCGAAAAAATATACTCCTATCTTTTATTTTGTAATCAAAAAACTTTAATTGTTTATTTAACCATATTTTCATATTACTATAACCAGAGTTCCGATCGAAAAATATGGATTTTCAAGAATTCTATGCCATTTCTACGAAAATTTGTTTTTCGCCCAAATAAAATACATGAAAAACTTGAGCGCTTTGAGCGACTTCTAAATATTTTTTGATTTCAAAATAAAAAAATAGGGGTATATTTTTTCGGTATAGAGGGTGAGAGCATTAAAATTCCCACACTTCTTTTTTTTTTGATCACCCTAATGTGCATATATGTATGGCAGTGCTTATCGCTCGAGGCAATTGAGCACTATGCCTACTTGCCCATGTACATTTACACAGATACGTATGTATGTACACATTAGGGATGTTTCGAATGTTAAATTTTTCACATTCGCGAGCAATTTTTGTATATATGTAAATATATATATATATATATATATATATCCTTGAGGTTCTCGGTATCATATCCGAGAGAACTTGCATAAAATTGCCACTTATTCGAAATTAGTTACAAATTAATTAAAACGTCATATGGGTATCAAATAGAAGGTATTTTAAAAATTCAAAAATATTTTTAATAGGGTTGCCACCCATTTTCAATACCATATTTATTTTTTTTTTTTTAGAAAATAAAGGTACACTATTACTATTCATGGGTACCAAGTATCAAGAAGGTTCTTAAACAATGATTTCCCTAAATACTAAGTGTTATCCTTAGGATATTAGTGTAAGGTTGCCGCTTATTTTATATTCTACGCATTTTATCTAAAACACCACAATATGGATATCAAATGAAAGGTATTGGTGGGAACTTTGGTCCGATTTTGTTAATTTCAATCAGAATTTTTTTTGTATGTATACACAGTACACATACGCTCAAGATATGTAGGTACTATTCATTTCAGCGTATTTCTAAAGAGGTTTGCCACCGAAATTTTAAAGTAAGAAATTTACTTAGGTACTTTATAGATATCAAAATCCAAATTTTTTCAAGTTTTTCCTAAATATATATATTTTTTTAATCTATCCAAATGACCAGTATTTGGTATCCAAACCTTGAAAATTTAAAAAGCGAGCAAAGCTTGGTCAACCTGGTACTGTATAATTAAATACGCTAAAAAAGAAAACGAAACTGCAGAATTAGTGACAAGATTTTTTAAAAATATGACCAGAAAAATTTACTAGTACCTACTGACGCACATATGTAAACCTATTGATCATCGTTTAAAGTACAAAACCGCATATCAAGAAAAAGCAAAACCTCGTGTGTGAGGTTGTCCAAATTTTATAGGAGAGAGTAAAACTTGTCTCATTTCAAAACGGTTCCCTCTTTTATCCCTAATTTTCTCTTTTTCTTAGATCTAAGTATCGATATCTTAGTATGAATGGATAAGGGCTTGATGCCAGGCACAAATGTCAGTGACGAGGTTTTGCAGATCCACGATACACTGTTTTGTGCTTTAAAGGACGATCTTTTAGTACAATTCAATTCACGATTTAATAATTCAATAATGTGCCATTTAACTACATACGTCGCAGATTTTAAATTACTTATTAACCGACTTCCAAAAAAGGAGGAGGTTATCAGTTCGTCGGAATATTTTATTTATTTTTTTTTTATGTATGTTACCGCATAACTTTGGACCACGTCAAACCGATTTCGATAATTCTTTTTGCATCGGAAAGGTAGTGTAGTGTAGTAGAGGTGGTCCCGTACTAATCTGGTTGAGATCCGATCAGTGGATCATGAGATATATATATATATATATATATATTTTATATGGGAGTTGAAGTAAGTTTTTTTTGCTAAAATTTACTTGTTATCATTAATGGACAACAAACTGCCAGTCTTAAGGCTTCGTTTTCATGTAAATTTTTTTTGTACGTGGGCTCATGGTATCTATGTACCTGGGTAGATAATAACTTGTTCCATTTAACTTTTATGGGAATATTTATGCAGGAACAAAAAAAAACATATCAAAGTGAGCCACAACCAGATGCTACAGGAGGTATCAAGCGCAAAAAGGTGGTTGTTACATGTGCTACCGAGATTCCAAAACGAAGAAGAAGAAGCCAATATGCGCCGAACATTGCCTCACACAAATAAAGTGCCGAAACTGCTATAAATTTACGTGAATAAAATATAGTTTCATTTATTATTATCAGTTTATTTTTATTTTTTAATAAAGTAAGAAAATCAGTAGATGTATGTAATTCTGATTTTCTATTGAGTGATGAAAACGAGAAAAGTGATTACCTTTGGCCAGTGTTGCCAAGTTTTAATTTTCAAAAAGCACCAAAAACTTGGAAAAAAGGCGTTTTACCAAACTAAAAGCACCAAATTTTTTTTTATCAAAGGATGCTTTTTTCATAGCAGTTTGTATTTAAAAAAAGCAAAAAATTAACAATACTTACAAGAATACATACATAAATCAATACACAAAACGTTTTCGCTCATAACGATTGAATAGCCTCTATACATGCAATGATGACTCATGCTTACGACGTATTACCGAAGTACTATTAAAACTACTATATCTCGAGAAGGAAATATCGAATCGCAACACACAAAAATAATGCCCTAAGTAGAAATAACCAAAAAATTTGATGTTTTCATTATATAACCTCAAATATCGCAAAAACCCGTGGTTTTGGCAATCTGGGGGTAGGATATCTAAAAATTGTAGTACTAGAGCAATTGTGCGGCCAGATTTGTATTCAGCACCAAGAAACGATGTGTTTTACTCAGGTGGTAAAAAAATCAAAATTTGTACAAACATTAGAAAAGAAAAAAAGAAATACTTAACTTACCTGCGTACTAGCATTTCCAACGCGACTTGAATTCAACAAGGTGGGTTTGCAACTTCAGCTTTTTATCAATCTTGGTTGTATTTTAGTGCATGTAAATTTGTATATTCTTGTAAATTCCGCATCTTCATGAGACACCGCAGCTTATAATATTTCAAATTATTTCAGGTTTTAACTATCTCGGAGTAATATTAGTTAAAAAAAAATCACTAAAAAAGGCACTAGGCACTAAGTAATTTTTTTTGGCGTTTTAATTTTCAAAAAGCACTAAATCTAGTGCTTTAAGCACCATGTTGGCAACTATGCCTTTGGCTACGCCAAAGCTCAGGAGAGTTCCTCCCTAATGGTCAATTTGTATGTAAAGTATACAACTTGAATGAATATTTCTTATCATATTTTTTAAAAATCTTGTCACTACTTCTGGAATTTGATTTTCCCCTAAAAGGGGGTGGTTCTCCCCTATATGAAAGTGCTTCTATTTCGGGGTGAAAACTTCTTGCTCCTGTTTTGTTGGCATCGGGTGAAATATTTGTTTCCCTTTTCTCCATTTCTGCACCACCTAGCGGATAAATTAAACCCTCACATATCATTGTCATCGAATTCTGACCTAAGTTTGATGTTTGACGTGCCCAGCTCAACGGGAAATTAGTTAAAAATTTATTGTAAAATTTTACCCTAACAAACATATCTACTTACATATGTACATACATACATTCATACATTGCAAGTTAAATAAAAGCTTTTACAAAAGAAATTTTTTACCTAAAAAACTGGCATTTTCCAGTCTGAAACATTTATTCGTTTTTCATGCATTTGATATGGACACCACTGTAAACACTAAATATCAACCATAGTTGAGTATGCCGCTCTAAAATATACCATACGACTGTATGTACATACATACATACATACATATGTAGGTAAGGACAAGCGAACCCTGTCGGACTTTGTAAAATGTGGTTCCGAAAATAATACCATTTAGGTACTGATTTCTTCATGATAAATTTGAAGTACATTTGATTTCTGTATGAAATGTTAGCAAATACAGTGACTCAAACAAGTGACCACGTAAACGTTTTAAGATTTATACAAAATTTAGGAAAATTGAATAGAAAATTTTTAGGTATATATAGCCCATACAATTTTAGTCTAATAAAGTACAAGTTTCAACTGGCTAAATAATCCAGTTGATATTTTAGAATATTTTTTTTTTTGAGACTGCTTTTGCTGTTTTTTTTTATATAACAAGTGCAATTTACAAAAGCTGGCGTTGATATTTTGAAATTTTGTTGTGAACGGTCTTCCACCCGCATTACATTTCACAAGAAATTCATGCTTATAAGAAAAAACGTGCAAAAACCCATCACAAAAAAAAATCTGAAAAATAAAGGGGATTTTTAACATGCACTTCATTGCACTAAAATTGTATGGGCCATAAAACTGCATAGCCAAAAATTTTCTAAAGATTCTGATTTAAAAGTTTAAATTTTTATGAAAGTTTGTTGAATTTTTTATAAAAATTGAAATTGTGATTTATATAGTGTTGGTTAAAGCTTGGACAATATATGTATTTGTAAGAAATCATCTCGAAAAACATTATGAATATTTAAAAAAATCAACACCTCTTTGAGTCGCTGTATCTGTGTGGAAAAGTAATGGTATCTCCGGTTTCACCATAAAAAAAGGCTTGAAAATAAGAACAAAAATGTTTATGTCGCGTCGTTTGGACGAATATGTTTTAATTTATAGAAAACAATAAATTCGACCGCCGAGCAAGAAACGTTAATTAATTTTTATTAACTTGAATCGGCATACCCACAATAAAATTTTGTATGCATACAAAGTTCATTATATCCTCCAATAAAAAATTCGGTGCTTTTTTTCGGGGAAAAACGCGATTTTTGATGGATTTTGTGCTTTTTCAAATTCAAAACTTGGCAACACTGGCGTTTTATGCCTGTATAAAAGCGAATTAAATACTGCGTTTTTGAAACTACTTCTGTGTGGAAAAGAGGCCCGTGCTACATATACATAAGTACATTTTGGAAGCAACCAAGTCCGACTGGGTATATGTATATACATATCCCTTCGCTGTTCAGTCAATGTGTTGTTGTTTTGCTTTCAAATCCAAGAGATAAACAAACTGCCAGTTCACTATCAATCAAACACCGGAAGCAGCTGCTTTAGTTTTATTTTTCCCTCATTGCCTGTTGTCGCGCGGGCGCTGTTGTTGTTGCTTTTTTATATATATATACATATGTACATATGTACATTTGAGTGTGCAGGTATTGTGGTTGATGTTGTTGTTGTTGCATCAGAACTAGTGCTGCTGTTACGTCTACTAGTGGTGCTGGTTATGGTGCCGGTGCTGCTGTAGCCGTGTGCCATCATTTTGCCTGTGCTTGCATTTTCCTCTACTTTAGACAATTTGATATCTTTTTATACATACTGACATGCATGCACCGGTTTTTATATGTATGTACATACATAAATTTACACCCATACACCCATTCATACATATGAACATATGTATACATAAATAGGTATGTACATATATTTTTAAGTATGTATATGTTTGTTTAAATATATAAATGTATACATTTGTATAAATCTTTAAATGCATACATACATACATATTTACATACATTAATACATATTATATAATTAACGATTTTATTATTTGAAGCAATTGCAATATACATACATATATGTACCTACTTACTTAATCATGTACATATGTATGTACATGCATATGCATATCGAAATAAACATCAATGGTATTCTCGGAGTCTTGCAAAGCCCCTGCACGGTGTACGGATTGCTAGTTAAAACCCGTTTTTCCATGGGACAGCTTTGCAAATCGTGCAATCCGTTCACCGTGCAAGGGCTTTGCAAAACTGCGAGAATGCCCCTATCGTAAATCGTTCAAAATACCGTTACGTTGATAATAATTCTTCTCATCATCATCGCAAGCAAGTCTTCTAGTGCGAGACGAAAGTAAATTGTACCTTATGGATCTTAAAGTGTTTTTGTATCCAGGACAAATATTTTTTTTTCGTTCTGAAGTTCATTGACCTCAGGTACCCCGTTCTAGTACCAAGCCACCAGATCTCAGTTCTTATCTCCCTAACGTGCCACTCTAGTGTCAGTAAATTAAAGCTCACATAAAAAGCAGTAAACTTTTGCTAAGGAAGTATTTTCCAGAGAAACTATTTAAAAAAATGTTTATTGCCGAACGTACTAGGTCAACAAAAAATATAAAAAGGCGAGCCCTAGGCTCGCCCCAAACATCTTTTTTTTTCGATCGGTATAGCATTTTTTGCTATAACTTTCTTATTTTATATGCGATTTTTAAAATCTTTATGTCACTGAAAAGGTCTGGTTAAAGGCTAAACTTTTGATACGCCTTAATACATATACATACATAAATACTGCACAGAAAGTCACAAATCTTTACCTAGGTTATTTATTAATATATTACGTATAACTCAGAAGAATTTGGCAGGCAAAACTCAGCCGCATCCATTCTTTTTCGGTGAGTGGGAATTTTTCTTCTCTTCGCAGTGTTGCATTTCGAAAAATGGTTTTCTTTCTAACTTTCTACACGGCGCGAATACTTTGCGCAGATACATACCAACAAGCAGAGGAGACGTCAAAGAGGACGCAACGCATTAGGTTTGAGAAAATACAATAACTTCAGAAGGTTTGTTTTGGTTCCAAAGTTTCCTTTATTATCATATCCAAGTATCCCAAGACACATCTCATCCAAATCAACCCTAAAATGGAGGCAACGGGCGCACAGTGATACCTCTCCATAATTTTTTTGGCAAAGTAGTTGTTGTGCACCTTTAATGTTTCATGCATAATCATCAAATCTCCGGATCGAAAAACACAAAATCAAATCGACAATGTGGTGATAGGCGGAAGGCACGTTTCCAGTGTGTTAGATGTACGTTGGATTCGAAGGCCTAACACACGTCTCTGTGCCGCAAAGAATGAGCGTGTAAATCAGCGTTGGGCAGAGAGAGCTTTTACTCTGCTCGCGGCTATACAAAATGTATAGAAAGCTTAAAAGAGCTTTGCCCGTGGGCCAGGCAGTGCCCATCAGTGGACTAAATAGACAACTCGGCTCGGCGTTGAAAAGCTGCAATCGCCAACATATTTGGCACTCAGATTTCACTCCGTCTTTCAGAGAGCACTTATGTATGTATAACACACATCGACATTGTGAGCAATGTAATTACTTTTCTCTTTCCCAAAGTAATTGGATTGAAATTAGATTTGATACGACGAAGACTGTAACGCCTGTAAATTTTGTACGATAAGGTATCAAAATTTGCTCTAACGGATGCCTGCCTGCCGATTAAAATCTAGCGTGCTCTTACCAAATCAGGAAAAGAGCCCGCTTGCCATATTCGCCAACTATCGCGGGATCAGCCTTCCGAGCATCGGCTAAAAAATCTTATGAAGCGGATTGTGTAAAAGGCTAAAGCCCACCGTCAACGAAATGATTAGGCCCTATCAAGGTGACTTTAGGCAAGGTAAGTATTTGAAAAGACCCACGATAAGAGAATAGACACACACCAGCTATTTATCGATTTCGCGACTCGGGGGCTAGCCAAGAAGAACTTCGCTTAAATTGCCATTTCCAATTTGTATTAGCTGCCACAGAAGCGAAACGACTGGATGCTTTTTTGGACTTGGCGTTTACAGCTCCAAATAAGAAGTTCATAGAAGTTATCTTTAACCGTATCGTCCTTCTCTTCCGTCAGGGCGTGGTCACAAATAAAGGAGATCTTGGAGAATCTTGTTTTGATGAAGGTTTCGGCGTGAAGCTTCTTCCCCGGGGTGAACGATAGCACTTGACGATGCAGTATCCTTTAACAAATTTAATGATTCTACACAGTGTGGCGCATGTAAGACCTTTTCTTCCTTATCGTCGTTTTTACAGCTTCTGCAACATCGTCGGAAAAGCACGCCGAGCCTTTCTGCATGGTTATCTGTTAGACAGTGCCTGATTGAAGCCCCCACAACTATATATATATCCTCTTTTCTCAGACAGTATGTATACTCTTCGTGACCGCTTTCGATTAGGAATGTCAGTACATCGATGTATTTCTTTGATTCGATGAATCGAAAAGCACATCGAAAGTTTTCCTTATATCGAAGGGCATACATCGATGCATCGAACTGCATACAATTTTTCAGATATTATAACGGAGCTTTTTAGAGCAATTTCTATCTTTTGGCCAAACTCCCTTCTCTTTCTTGCACAATTGAAAAACTGAAATGGCGGCTCGATGTCTTAGAGATGTCAGTTTTCGAAAAACATCGATGTATTGATGCATCGATACATCGACTATTTATATATCGGGTGGACAATATTCGATGCATGGATGCCATTCCGAGATCCCTACTTCCGATCCCATTTAGGTCTTTTCTGCCGGGAAATTCGACAAGGCGTACTTTGACTCCAAATTTCTTCTCTGAGCAGCAGCTTGTAAGTGGCATATGGTATACCAATGCCGTTTTCACGCAAATGACACCAGATGACAACCCGTTTTCATTATTTTGACAACATTTGACGTCAAATATGAGCCAATGAAAACCAGGCTTCTGTCTCTATGACCAGGCACCCAAGTGAGGTGAATTATGAACGTGAAAGAGCAGCCTGGCTATTACTAAAAAGAAGCCCATCATTTCGGTTTCTAGCTTCTCAACAGCCTCTTTGCATACTAAAACTTCAGCTTGGAATATGCTGCACTGGTCTGGTAACCTAAAAAATATTGGTTTCGTGAGAAAACGCCTTCTTCCAACTTTCGGTCGAGTTTTGAGCCATCTGTATAGATGTCAATACTATCAGGTGGAGTGTTTTTGTCTGCTTTGCACTCCTGCCCGTTTGTGTTTGTTGTGATAAAATTGCCTTCCGGAACCTATAATTTTTTTTTATTCACAATTGTGTCTTTAGCTTACAGGTGGCCACTGGGATGCCTCCTTCAAGCTTGAAGTAGCGAGGCTGCCATCTGTTTTCCTGCCCAAACCATTGGCAGGAAATCTAAGTGTAGACGGCTAAAAAAGATGTGTAGCGCGAGTTAAAAATAAGAATAATTGTGTAGGTGATGACACGCCTGGGTAGGACATACATACTTACTTGCAAAGATGCGGTAATCCTTTTTATAGCGAAAGAAAAATGTACAAAGAGGTACCAGAAAATAAATAAAAATGCAATAGATTTAAATTTTAGTATTTTATGATTTTTTTGCGTATTTATTTCGTATTTAATAATAATAATCATCTCTTCAACTCTATGAGTGCATCATCATTAACATCATTCTTATTAACTTTAGTATGTATGTATGTATGCATGTTTGTTTGTTTGTATGGGGGTCGTTTTGTATATGTGCTATGTATGTATATTTACTGGTATATATGTATGTATGCATGTTTACGCGTGTGTGTGTGTGTGGAATCAATTTGGTTATTTTCACTTTGATTTTTTTTCTTCTTCTTTTTATCTGGTGTTATTATAGTTTACATACATACATGCCACATAATACATACATATGCATGTATGTAAATATGTGTGTTTATACATACATATGTATTATTAGGGTATTTAGATTTTTTTGTTTTGTTAAAAATTTACAATCGGTTCGAGTCTATTTTTCTTTCATTTGTTTATTTATTAGTAGTAGTAAAATATTGTTTTTACAAATAAAATAAATAATATTCGTCTTCAAAACAACAGAATTTTAACGACTTTCCTATCATATTCATGCACACACACACACACACACAGTTACAAAATTTTCCTCACACATTTGTGTGGCATTAATTTTTATATTCGCTTCACAGTGCCTAAAAAATTTTCCACTGCCATTTTTTTGTGCGCATATGTACATACATGCATATGTATGTATGTGCATGTGTGTGTGTGTGCATGTGCTTGCATAAATTCAATTTTTGCCAGTGTATTATTTGCACACCTGCGAAAATAAGGAATTGTTTTTCGTTTGTTTTTTTGTTTCCATTGATTTGCTTTTTTAGTTTCTTTTTGTTTTTGTTTTTTTCTTTACATTACATATTAAATTAGTCTCAATTTTACATTAATTACATATGCAGTTTAAATTTTTCATCGCTCAATTTGTATTTTTAATTACATTTATGTAACAATAATATAGTTTTCTCTTTATTTTTTTAAATTTATAATCATAAATTTAATTTTGTATTTAATTTTTAATGACATAACTAAAATTAATTACTAAAATTAGTGTAGATTTCTTGTTTTTTATTTTTTATGCTTTGTTCATTTTATTACTATTTAGTATTTCTAATTTTTAATAGTGACATTTATATATAGGTATTTATATATATATAGTAATATACATCTGCAAGTATAAATAAGTTTAGTAGTTTTAGTTTCATATACTATTAACTATTACAATAAAATAATTTACAGTTCGTATCTGTCTTTAACTAATTTACATCTCAAAGATTAAGGATGATTTTTTGCTTGAGTGGACTCATTAATTGGTGTTTGATTTAAAAATTTTCATTTTCTCAGTTCGGTTTTGGGCAAAACCTCGTCAAATCTACTGATAATAAAATGCCAATAAATTGTTCTTGCTAACCGCCTTTGCGAATCTAATGCGAACCGACGCCGGCAACGTATGTATGAAAGCTCCTTAAATAGCCAAAAATATAATGCATGTCTATTCTACAATCTTCATAAATGTAAATATTTTAATTAAAAAATCTTTTATAAAAAAAGAAATTGCATAAAATAAGCTACCAGTACCGAAATTTTATGCTTTTGCAAACTTTTGCAGTTTGGCTAAAATAAACAGTAAAAAAAAACAAGAGTTAAACAATTATGCATCACTTCTAAGACCGATCCGCGTATAGATATTTCTTAAGCTTCCTGTTCTGTTACATATATCAGTCTAGAAAGAGCTTTTATCTCGTGCGCGCTCATTCAACATCTATCAAAACAAGCGTCGCTGGAGAAACTTTTTAAAGCTTTCTTTGAATTTTATATGGACGTACGCAGAGTAAAAGTTTTCTCTGATCCCCACTGACTTACTGAAATCTTTAAAAAAAGCTTTTCCCGCAAACTATGGTTTGGTCGTTACTGTTTTATATGCATTGATGTGCATATTGTAAAAGCTCCCTTTGCTCAACAGTGCTTTTGAACACACTTACGAGTATAATTTCCTTTCTATTGAGGCATTAAAAACAAGTTATAATTTTACTTACAGAGCTTGCGTCGAGAGTTTATTATGAGCTTTCGATAACTTTAATTGCTAAACCAACACATTTTTTTATAATCAAATATCTCGAAGATAAAAGCTGCCTAAATCGAAATTTCAGTAAAGCTGCCCAAATTATAAACACTATTATAAAGCTCACTGATTTCAAAGCTCTGAGGTTTGAAAAGTAATATTTATGTTAATAGCCAACTCCTTGCACGCAGCGTAGAGCGTAAAAGCTCCTTCTGATCGCCAGTGGCATAAAGGCGATTGCAAGAACTCTCAACTTAACTGGCTTAAAGACAGACAAAAAATAAAATAATTTTACAAAAACCAATGCTAAAAAATTTATTTTTCTTCTCTTGTGGTAGTAAATAGCGAATTTCGTATGTATTTACGCTGTTTTTTTGTTTATTTTTTAAGGTTTTTTTTATTTGTTTGTATAAGCTACAAAAAGTTCCCTATATAAAATACATTTTACGAAGTTTTTTTTTATTTTTTCATAACCTTTTTCCTTTTGTAATATTTCTGCAATTTTCAAGTTATGATTAAATGTTTTACTTTTCTTCTTGTTTTCACTACTTTTGATTATTTAGTTTTGTGTTTTTTTGTGTGGTTCTTTTTATTGCTTTTTTTGAAGTTTCGCTAAAGAAAACAGAAGTGTGGAGTGAGATAGGCAAAGTATTTATTAAACGTACATACAACGAATGTTTAAGGCTGCTTTCATAAAATCGAATAGCTTTTGAAAAACACCGCACTTTTATGATAGCCATTTGTATGCAAAAAAAAAAAATAAAAAATATTTCCGTTCAAACTGTTTTCAAATACTCAAGTTAATAGTTTTGCGTTTTGACTTTTTTTACTAACACAGTTTTACTGTTGTTTGGTATGCTTGCATATTTTCGTTTACTCTGCATACTTCCGCGTGGCTAAAAAATAATAAAATTTAAATTAAAAAAAAACAACAAAAATGTTACTAAGTAACAACAGTATGTGTGCGTATGTATGTATTGTGTGTACTTATCAACTATAAGCCTTCTTTGTAAGATAGATACATACTCAGTAGCAAGTGTCTTCAAAAGCGTATTCTAAATTGCCTTAATGGATTTGTACCTGTAAATGTACCAAATACTCCTAATTTTCAAATTTTTTCTTTAGAACTCCAAGTTTTTTTTTTGCATACACACACATTTCTTTCCTTCTGTTTGCTCTATTCTCTATTTCCTAGTTAAAAGCGCCTAGTTTTCACTTTCATATATACAATCGGTTTATTTTTTGTAATTTATTTTCAATATTTTTAGAATGGAATTATTTTATAAAGTATGTCAACGTTGCGATACTTCGACCTGACTTAGATGGTGAACAAATGAAAAAAAAAACGCGAAATAACAAAAAAAAGCAGTAAAAATTTAAAAAATATACCAAAAAAATTTATAATAAATATACAAAAATGTCAAAAAAACATAAACAAATAAAAAAAATTTGAAAGATGTTTAAGAACGCAATTTATAATATATGTAAATAATGCGCAAAATTTACTTTGAAAAAAATGTGAATGTCTTTAAAAACTTTTAATTTGCGCATTAATTTCCATTTTTTTTTTTCTAAAATAAAGCTGCCAAAAGCTACCAAAAGCTACTAAATGCGTCAAATCGTGCTTCCCTGATCCAACTGTTAAAAAAATTAAATTAAATTTAAAGCGAAATAGTAAAAAAAAATAATAACATAAAATTTTAAACATATTTTATGTAGAAATAATGCGCAAATTTTATTTAAAAAAATTGAAAATAAAAATTTTTTTGCAATATATGTATGTAGCTGCCAAAAGTTACTTAAATGCGTCAATTCGTGCTTCACGGACCCAACTGTCAAAGCTGCTTGAGAATTTTGTTAAAAAATTTTTAATAGAAAAAATTCCATGGAAAGTTAAATAAAAAGAGTCGCGTTCGTACAATAAACATCAGCAATGCATTATCGAACAAATCAAATAAGAAAGCATATTCACTTCTTCATTTCTTCTTCCTTTCATAAATTAACATCTCTAGTTATTAATAATTATCTGTTTGCAGTCTTTGGTTATTAAAATTTTACTCTAAAACATATAGTTTAATTAATAATGAATTTCTCATTTTCCTTTACTTTACGACACCTATCAATATTTTACTTTTAATTACTCCTTATTTTAAGCTTTTCTTCTGTTTACTATTTTTTTTTTGTTTTAGTTTCCACCGTTCTGTATTTTATAATATTTTTTTAATTTAAAATTTGCAGTTAACTTTTTGCGGCCTGCCTTATCATGTATGTAAATATGTAACTCGAAATCGAGTCGGATCTACGCGCATACATACATACATATGTCTATATATTTAGCCGAAACCGCTACATAAAAAACGTAGTAAGCGAAATTTTTTTCCAACATTTTCTTTTTGTTGCAGAAATGCATCTAGATGATTTAGGAACATTTCTGCATCAAAATGAAAATTGAATTTTGAAAAAATATGTCGGTTACGCTTTTGTGGCGATTAAGACTCGATATGATAAGGCTGTTAGTTTCCTTTATTCTTTCCTGCTTTCTACTCTTCATCGTCTCCTATACTATGTACTCTTCACTAGACAACTGCCGCGGTGGTGGGCCTGGCGCTTTCTGGTCATTGGGGCTCTCTCATTCACACCCTACATACAGCAGCGGTCAGAATTTACTTGTACATTTGATATTTAATTGTTTGAAAATAAGCAACTAAATAACAGTACTTTTATATAGTACATACATAGATATCTTCAACTGCAGAATTGCGTAAACGTGCGCCTCAATGCTTGTCCATTATTATTTAAAAAAAAATAATCATCATTTACAAACATTTACTTAAATACGAGTATCTAACGATATAGTACATTATCTTTTTCGTTTGCGCTGGCTTTGCTTCTTCTTCTGCTAAATCTCCAGCACAGCTGCTTTTTAAAGTCGCGCGCAAGTGTGCTCACCGGTACACAGCTTGGGTGAAAGATAGAGAGGGAGAGAGAGAGAGAGACAGAGAGACAGCGAATTCGAAGGCGTAACCGGAAATCAACTGCGTATGCTAAATGCAAGTCATTGTACATTAAAATACTGTTGCTCAGAAGGTTGAATGTGTTCTCCTGCAAGTGTACATACATACATATGTAACCGAAACAGCTGATCTGCTCGCAAAACTAGCTCTACTACCACCGCTCACGTATGCACTTCACTACACTGTTGCCTAAATACCTAGCACTCGCCACAACCCACCGCCAGCAGTGGTTCTTCATCTTCATCTTCAGCTTTTACTGTTGCTGCACATTTCGTTTCCGTTTCGAATCCAACTCGGTACACGGTACTCGGTACTCGTTACTCGGTAGTACGCTAGTTTTCTTCTATGTTATATGTATGTTTGTATGTTTGTATGTATCTACATGTAAATGGCATATTCCCTAACATACATGTGTAGTACATACATACATACATATTCTCATCATTTTCTGCTACCCTTTTTCTTTCTACACATACTAACTACTTAGTACTCGCCATTCGAATCGAGCAGTCGTTTCTTGGGCGTCACATCGCCTTTTCGCATATGATGATGGTGATGATGATGATGATGCGTATGATGATGATGGTGTGCATCCGCCGCCGATTTTAACGAATCGCCGCCACCATTGTTGCCGCTTAAAATGCTTGCCGTACCGCTGCTGCTGCCATTTCCCGTTAGTCCCAATTGTGAGATTGGTATGATATTGGTCGGTGAGTCGGTCTGTTGACAGCGGCAACCTCGTCCCACAATACGGCCATAACATTTCTCGCAAAACGAGACGCAACCGCGCATTGGCCAATACAACCAAAGGCAGGGTAGCACTAACGATAGCGCGCCCAACCAACCCCAACGCTGTGTACGCTTATAGGGTCCACACGAGCAGGGATTGTCGACGCATGGTGTGCCGGAACCATCATCGCAGTCCATGTCATTGTCACGTGCGCAATGGTAGAATAACGCTTTGGCGCAGCATAGACACGACACGTAATCGATGACTGATTCGGCGCTGCAGAGGCAGGTCTTATTGCAGAGCCACGTTTGCGGTAGATGTGGTGGACTTTGGCACTGTTCGCAACGGCAATGACCGCAACGTGGGCAGATGATTTGATTTAAGGATGATGTGTCGCCGCCGCTGCCGCTGCCGCCACCGCCAATGATGATGGGAGTACCGAGCGGACTGGCGCCATGTACGGCGGATATCATGCCTTGTGGCGTGGAGATGCCCGTCGCTATATTGTGCATGGTCAGTAGGTCGTCGAATGC
Source organism: Rhagoletis zephyria (assembly GCF_001687245.7). Classification (NCBI taxonomy): domain Eukaryota; kingdom Metazoa; phylum Arthropoda; class Insecta; order Diptera; family Tephritidae; genus Rhagoletis; species Rhagoletis zephyria. Next base: position 36,750 of record NW_016159214.1, read on the forward strand.
GGGTAAATCTTTAGCAAATTTGCAATTGTTGCTGTCGATGTGCGACATTTGGCTGATGGTGGTGGTGCTGGTGGTGTTGTTGGTCGTTGAGGCGGGTTGTTTCGTGATTGCCGGCGTAAATGACTGTTGCGANCGCTGCCGCCACCGCCAATGATGATGGGCGTACCGAGCGGACTGGCGCCATGTACGGCGGATATCATGCCTTGTGGCGTGGAGATGCCCGTCGCTATGTTGTGCATGGTCAGTAGGTCGTCGAATGCGGGTAAATCTTTAGCAAATTTGNTGCCGCTGCCGCCACCGCCAATGATGATGGGAGTACCGAGCGGACTGGCGCCATGTACGGCGGATATCATGCCTTGTGGCGTGGAGATGCCCGTCGCTATATTGTGCATGGTCAGTAGGTCGTCGAATGCGGGTAAATCTTTAGCAAATTTGCAATTGTTGCTGTCGATGTGCGACATTTGGCTGATGGTGGTGGTGCTGGTGGTGTTGTTGGTCGTTGAGGCGGGTTGTTTCGTGATTGCCGGCGTAAATGACTGTTGCGAGCTGGTGAAGCTGCCCAAACTGCCGCCACCACCGCTGTGGTGGTGTCCATTCTGCGACGCAACTGGAATCACCTTGCCCGTATGCGGGCAGGTTGTTATCGCTGTCACAGTGCTGGACGTGGGCGTTTTGTGATTATGATGCGAATGTATGAAGCCGTCCGTGCCATCAATGCCCGCCGTGATGGTCGCCGAACCCACAGTTCCCGTCGTCGTGCGGTTCGTCGTATGCAGCAGCTGCTGGTGTTGGTGTTGCTGATGCTGGTGCTGTTGCTGTTGATTCTGCTGATGTTGCAGACGGAATTCACGCTGTGGCAACAAAAGCAGATGATGCGTTGTCGTTTGACCGCCATCATGCTGTCCCGCCGGATGTTGCGCGCGTGACGCGTGTTGTAGCTGCAGTTGATTCGGTATAACAGCGTTGGCTGCAGCATTTCGGAACGGAGTATCCACATACTCATTGGTGAGCCGCTGGGACTCGGGTCGCGGTTGAGCCAGCGTGACTGATGTGGCAGCAGCAGCTGGTTCGGTGCTATGGAAATGACTGAGTAAACCAGCGATGCCAGCACTGAGGCCACTGTTGGTGTTATTGCTCGCTTGAGTGCGGGCGTTGCTGCTGCTGCTGCTGGTATTATTACTATTTACAAGTAGTCGTGCGGCAGCGCCTGGCGTAGCCGGTAATTGTCTACGCCTCGTAAATGTATTCGCTGCTGTTATGGAGGACGACGACGTCGAAGAGGACGTAGTGCTAACGTGACTGTTATTGCGGTTGAGGTTTAAAGTGGTCGGCCGTTGTGGCAGTATCGTCAAATGATGAATTTCGTAGTCCTCGTATTCTGGTTGTATCAGCGTATTAACGACATTAGAAATGTTAACGTTATCATTTTGACTCGTACTCGTACTCGTACTTGTACCAACACCTCGGTCTACGCTCGTAATACTATATTGACTTGGATGATTGTTGCTATTTAAATTTTGTTGATGTTGTTGCTGCTGCTGCTGTTGTTGTTGTTGGTTATTACCATTTGTACATTGCGTTGATGCGGTGCTCGTCGTCGTCGTCGCCGTTATCGCTGATGGTGTCGACGCTGCTACTGCTGCTGCCGCTGCCGTCGTCGTCGTTATCATTAGCTGCTGTTGCTGCTCCCGCCGCTGTTGCTGCCACTCCTGTTGCATTTGTATTTCGCTTAGCATAGTCTCTGGCTCGGGTGCTCTGGGACGATGTACACGTGGTAAGTGCTTTGGGGGCCGCGGTGGCGCCAAAATATCGCCGCCATTTCTACGATCCATGTAGTGTGGCAAACTTGTGTTGGAGAAACCTCAGTGCCCTCGGTACCTTAGCCGTGGACCATCAGTTTCCCTCATTCTTTTGCTCTGTTGCTCAAGCGAATTGCCGAATGGTAGTTAATAATGCTTAGTCGGCAGTTTGTAATTCTGAACGAAGATGCTGATCAATTGGCACTGTTTTGAGAGCGAAACGATTGACTTTCTGAAATGAGAGAAAGAGAGAGGGAAGAATTATTTAAACGCAATTTACAGGCATAGAAAATATGTTATATGTACAGATGTTAGCACAATACTTATGTTTGTAAAAAATTTCTGAGGAGGAAGAGCTATCAAAATTGAACTCCCTGCAGCTTTACTTTTGGGTGCTTGGGGTAGGTTTTGGTCGTGACTGGCCTATGGGCACCTCAACGGTGCCAACCATTTTTAGATTGTATACATATGTATATATATTAGTGGCCCAGGGTAAAATATATCTTCACTCAGCCGTGATTTTAGGTGTTAGCAACCAGCTTTTATTCCGTGTGCATCCATATAAAATGGCAATGGGCGCTACCTTTCCCGGGGGCAAAGCTCTTTTAAGCTTTCTATACATTTTGCATAGGCATGTGCAGAGTAAAAGCTCTCTCTGCCCATCGCTGATATAAAATATATAGACAGCTAAAAAAGCTCTGGGCGGTATAGATAGCGCCTTTCCTGTGGGCGGAGCTCTATATAGGTATACAGGCACATGGTAATAGCTCTTTCACCCATAACGGGCTTATAGTGGTGGTGGGCACCACCCGTGCTCGCGGGCGAAGCTCTCTTCAGCTTTCTATATATTGTGTATAGACAAGTGCAGAGTGAAAGGTCTCTCTCTCTCTCTCTACCCGTTAGTGGTTTGGAGTTTCCCTTTCAATATTTTCTTAAGGCAGTCACGGTAAAAAAATTTCAGAGCTTTTTTTGGATTTTTAAAATCACTTCCAAAACATATAATGCGGTGTAAGCTTTTTAAAGCTCCCTACAGATTTTTAATAGGCGCGCATATAGTAAAAGCTCTTACTGATCATCACTCTTTTAAAGTTAGGAGACTGTGGAAAGCTTTAGTGTTCATTGAGCCACAATTTAGTGCAGTGGAAAGCTTTCAAAGCTCGATTACTACTAAAATGAGATTCTTTATCGCAAAAGAAATGTTGTGTTCTTTTTTAAATACATATTTGAAGTTATTAATCATCCATAGACATATAAATATGTAAATGTAGCAGAGTTATTCCACTAATTTTACGCATTCATATCTTTTTTCCATAAAAGCACGCACGTAGGTACATGTGTATGTATGTATATGTAAGCATGTATATTTCCACAGCTGAAAATATCTACACATACATAATTACATATTTAGATACTGGTGGATGAATCTGCATACATACATATGGATAATTTTACACTAAACTAAAAATAATTGCAAATTTTTCCATAACAGTCTTAATAAACAAAAATTATTATAAATACTTAGTGTGAAAAATATGTAAAATGATATTCGAAAAATTTTAAGTATTTTCCCCTAATTGTTTATATACATATGTATACACATGTACTTACTTAGTTGCGTATGCAAGCATCCACCCCAATAGGAACAGAGGCGCATGTATAAGGAATTTAAAAGGAATACGGAACACATATGTGTAGATTATTGCTCAATTTCCAAAAATTGTATATTTTATGCAGTTTTTATATTTAAAGTATGTATTTATATTTTTTTTTTTTGTTTTTTACTTTAAACTTTTTTTGAAAACTCTAACTATTTTTTTTTTTGTAAGGAGCAAAAATGTTATGTTGAAAAAGATTTTTTAAACATAAAACGACTCTTTTTGAGTATTTCTACAACAAAATATTTATAAAATTTGAACCATTTTAATTTTATAGTTTTTTCTTTTGAAAATTAAAACCTTTTTAAAAAATAAGACAATTCTTATTAAATATGTACATTAGGGCGACCCAAATTTTTTTTCGATCCCTTCAGAAGTCTTCAAAAAATAGCGCTATGATGCTTCTTTAATGTAAAAATTTTACTAAGTGTGTTTAAATAACCGATAATCCTATCTGTTATATACAAAAATTAGTTATTTTAAGTTTTCATAACCACATCACGCACGAACAGCTCAATGGATGTGGTTAATTCTTTTTAGTTTTCTACTTGATATCTTCTGTAGGTTTGTGGTAAAAAATTTTGAAAAACAGGGTTACCAGATATTTGAAAACTCTAAATTTTAAAGGTCAATAAAATATTTCAGTTGCTTCATCAAAACTAAAAGCATTTGAATATATTTAAAAATTTTTTTTTTCNAATATTAAATTTTCATATTTTTTATTCAGAGGTTTTAGAAAAAATTTTAGTGTGTAGTTTTATAGCCGACTAATTTTTACTATAACAAGTGCTACAAAGTATATAATGAACTATGCTTTCATAAAAAAATTTTAAACACTAAATACACAATTTATATTTTCATCGCAGTACATACATACATACATACACAGTTACATACATATTCACATGAAAACACTTCGTCGTTAGTCCTATTTCTCGCAGGGTGTATAAACAATATATCTACATTTTTGGCTTTCAAGGTGAATGAGAGTAAACAAAAGAGTTCTGAAAATTTTTCGTATGAAATTCAATAAAATTTGCTTCTATGTAGAGCCAGTTTGATGTTGAGTAGAAAATAAACGATTGCTATACCACCATCAACCATACCTACTATCGAGCTTTGAGCTATCTGTGTGTACATACATAGATAGACTCGCCCCTTTTCTGAACCTTCTAGTTTCCACCCTTCCCTTGAGGGTAGAAGTCTGATGTACGATGTATGTACATATGTAGATAGTTATGGTAAGGGGTACTAGAGCAGAGTCCACCTGCCCGGCGAGCTACGGGAGCTCTGTCAAAATCTTTACATGACCAAATCTATAGTTTCACCACCCACTTAGGGTTTTCAGTGGAAAGCTACACTGCATGCGCTCTACCTGGCCTTTAAATCTAAAGGAGTAATATTTAGTAAAGTAAACAAAAAATTCAAAAGTGCTGCAACATTTTGCAGACCATGAAGACTACATCAATTTTGAGGTTTCTTGCCATGTTTTGCTAACTTGATGTGTGCCCATATTTAGAAAATATATAACAAAAGTATATAATTATTGACCGGACACACTTTTGTTAGTATGTAGGTATACATAAATATGTATTTAAAAAAAAAAAAAAATTAAAAAAAAAAAAAAAAATATATAAAAAATTTTCGATTTTGAGTTCATTGGATTGGAATGTGCGGCCAGTTGTTGAATTCCGAACATCCCGATTTACAATTTATGAATTTGACTTGATGCTGCACGATCTTTTTGTATATTTGTGTTGTATATCTTATATATACATACACATGCATCTACATATGGTTGTATATGCATACATATGTATGTACATTAGACCATACCAGAAAAAAAGTTCGCCCGACACTGCTGAGTCCAAAGTATTTTTGCAAGGCAATTTCGATTTTTACTTTTGGCCAAATCTAGGGATCACCTTTTTACAATTTTCATTACATCTTCGGTATTTACAGTCGCATTTTAAAGTATGAAATATCGATGCTCTTTTTCGAGGGGAAAATTTAGTATTTACATACCAGATTTCAGTTCCTACCACCCTAAAGTACCGCCCTATTTTTTTCTAATTATTCCAATAGAACTATTAAAAAAAATAAAAAATTGCTGCCTCAGGGATGTACGGCGAACTATTTTGTTTGCTTTTAGGGTGGTGTGGTCTAATATACATATATTCATTCACTTATTTTCCTTTCGTCATATTTAATTGTCAGTTTAACACATTGCCTGTCGCAATAATAATGAATGAAATATGTAATTGGCGTTTGGCAGGCAAACGCGCCGAAAAAATAACATAAAAATACCAATGGATTAAATATAAAAAAAAAAAACGTTATTTTAAGTTCATTATTCAATTTGTTAGGTTTTTGTTTTTAACATTCGATTCCGCTTTAAACAAAACATACGCAGCTTCCATTAAAAACTCGCAATTGATTGAATTTTTGAATGAATATTTTTGGCATGATTTGTCTCTGTGTTGTTGCCGTTGCTGTTGTTTAATGTGTTGCACAAAAATTATTTTCTTCAATATTATTAATGAAATTTCACAGATTTGCATCCACACTGTGATGTTCACAAAGTAAGGATGTAAGTATATACATTAGGGTGCTACTTAAATGTAGAGAGCAAGTTTGTACATCAGATTTCCTAAGCCTCAACTCCTACGTCGATGCTACTATAGCCGAAGATATCACATACAAATTTTGGTCCCTATTGAAGTCTGTTATGGCGTGTCGCACAGGGGTCAAAATTCGGATTACCCTATGAAGACGTCTTAATCGACTCCAATCGGGACATACATTTATATGTAAATATTTCGACTATAGTAGGTAGTATCGATTTTGGGTATTAGATGAAAAAAAAAAAAAATTAAATTTTAAGTTTATGAGTACCTATCTATAGAGGAATTGGGAGAAAAATTTATATGTGATATGTATGACCGTATTATGACCGATTGTGGGGGTGTAACTGAAAAAAGTCGTTCAATTGATTTTGTAAGGACCACCCTTATGTACATACATACATAAGTACATATGTAGTATAGGAAGCACTCGTGAACATCAAAATATCCAAAAATAACAAGTGAAAGAGATAAATTGAAATACAAAAAAAAATTGGAAGAATGAAAAATAGCAACAATTACGTGAAATGTTTAAAAATACGAAATTCTGCGCTGAGAAGTGGATATACATATGTATGTATGTATGTACAATATGTACAAAATAAAATTTGGCAATCGAATTGTTGTTATATCTACAACAAGTTTTTATTTCCGTTTGTTCTTATTAATTTAAATATATTTACATTAATACATAACGACTGGTGTGTTTTATTAAACACGACCAATATCGCGTAGGCGGCTACAGCGTTAAACAAGGAAGAGCAGTCATTAAAAAGGAAAGTTGGAAGGTTAAAATGTACAATCGAATTAATAAGCAACAATGAGATATTTTTCATCCTAACTCATTACAACAGTTCGTTCGAACCTAACTCCCTGGAGTGTATATGGGGCATTCCTGCCCGATTCGAACAACATTTGGCTTTTGCATCTCACACTTTTTGACAGTTGTTTATGTTATAGTACCACCCTTATCAAAATATCGATTTAAAGAAATTGCGCCTTTTTTATAAATGCACATAAAAAGTGTTTACTATATTCCATTTCAGAGCTATTGTCATTCCTGGTAGGGTTCTTCGTTTTGAAGTGAAACTTCTTTAGTTGCGGTTGGTTGGTTGGGAGGAAATTGCCAAATTCAACGGATATTGCTCACGGAAATGATTGGGGCTGAAACACGCGCTTTTTGAGTGTATGCACAGGGTATAAATTTAACAAAAATTGCTAATAAAAGGTTAAAGAATAGCAGTTAGAAAAAAAACCAAGATAAGAATGAAAGTAAAGGTGAGTACGTACATAGATATAGAAAAGGGTAAATGCAAAAGTAAAAATAAAAACAAAAAACAAAGATGCGTAAAGATAGGGGCAAAAATAAAAATCAAGGTAAATAACATTAAGCAAAAGCAGATGTATATGTACATATGTACATATTTTCACTGGTTATATGACAAACTACATACATACATATGTAACGTAAGTTTCACTTCTCCAATATGGCCCAGGCGCACTTACGTTTTGTTTTTTGTATGGTATGGTGACATAAGCCCCGTAATGTTGAGATCCAAATTCTGAAATCACTTTTTCGTTATTATTATTATGGACATAGTCGCTCCAAAGGAGGGATATCCTTTCATTTAATTTTTAGCTGTATAGAACTGTTCACTACTGTGGCCTGCACATATAAACGTATAACAGAAATCTATATTTTTGTTTAATTGTTTTAAGTGATATTTTCGACAACACATAAGTACGTATGTATTATGCTAATCTATAATTTACTGAAATTCTCGTAGACAGACAATCCTCTAGCGATTAAAGTGCCCAGTCACAAACTTCGCCCACGCACAGCAAACGCCCATTCTGGGTGCCAAAGCATTTATTTTACTCATAGAAACGCATAAAAATCCATTTGGTTTTCTTTTAAACTAATTTATGTTAATTAATTTTTTGATTACTTAAAGCTACGAAATTCGGAATTTCGAATAGTCGCGCTGCTTGACAATCAAGGCTTGTTAACTGATTCTAAAAACCATTTACTCCTGCCACTGATTGTCAAATAATCGTTAGAGTTCGCTTTTTNAACTCAAACGCTTGGAGCGACCTCTAAATATTTTTTGTTAAAAAAAAGCGGAGTGTATTTTTTTCTCGTAGGGGTGGGAGCACTAAAATTCCCTAATGTACATACATGTGAGCATCTAGGATGAGGAAAGTGCTAGCGTATAAAAATTGGTGGTTTGGATCCATGAGGTATCCCAATGAGTCCTTCACTGGGACTACATAGGTGTGCTGGCTTTCCTTTAAGCTCAGCAGTCACTTCAAGCCAACAATAAAATTTGTAAGTGATTGATTTCACGTTTGACTCAGTGCTGAAGCGAACTGAATAGAATTGCTTTGAAACCCTTGAGAAAACGTTTTATTTATTTAAATTTAAATTTGACAGCTATACAATCGGCAATGTGCGAAACTTCTCGTTTATACATACATATGTATGTATTCATGTACATATACATATACATATGTAAGCATGTATTTATGTTTGCATATTTATCGCAACACAAATAATTATGAAATATTTCCTCATTTTTAATTCGTCTTTATTAAATAAAAACTCGAAATATAGGAAATAACAAAGCAGAAGCAATCAAAATATGCTACATATATATTTCATAAAAAAATATTTTTAGAAACAAGAAGTAAAAAACAAATTAAATATTAGCATTCGAAACTGATAAACCAAACGAGCCAAAGATCACTAGTCGACATTCATTTATTTCTTAATCAATTTTATAAGTATTTAAATACATGCGTGTAGCTATGTGTGTGTGTGTTTGCAAAATTAGAAAATGCAATGCTCGTAAAGAATTAAAAATAAAAATTAAAAATATGCATACATACATATATGTATACACATCCTTATTAAGTCAACACATTTGCATAAGTGTACAATACTGCATAGTGTTGCATGGGTGTTATAGTAATTGAAAATATGTACGTACAGTGTGACCAGATGATCAGAAAATATTAAGCTAAATTGACTTTTAAAAAACGGTACAACATGTTAGAGACAGTGAAAATTTAAGTAAAAAAGTCAGCTCATTAACGCCGAAAAATTTAACAGCGCCTCTACAAGCTCAATTTAACGGTACTCATTAAATTAATTTTAAAATTCTTTCACTCAAAACTTCCCGTCAGCCTTAAGATGCCTGTTTTTTTTTTTGATCTCTTGAAACGTTAAAAACTCCGTGCTCGACTATTTAATATTTCTTTTGCATGGATATTTTTTTTCAGATCTTCAGACAGACCGTTGCACGCTTGCTCTAATTCATTACTTATTTGACAACCGTTCCTTAAAAAAAAAAAAACAAACATCATTTCGCTGCTTCAGAATAGCAGAGTTATTGGCAGGTCTTACAATACAGCTTCCAAAGACTTCCAAAGGTAAAGCACTAACAAGAGCTTGATCAGTAAGAATTTATATTGCAATTGTAGTAATCGTTCATCTTGACTGCTCGAATTTCCAAAAGCTTGGCCTCATTAGTCGAACACGTTTCGGGGTAGAAAGAAAGAAAATTTTTTTAATATTTCTCTAAAATCGTTTTTTTTCTTAGAGTACCAAAAAGATAAATCCTACTTATACATACAAAAGGTAAAATTAATAAAAACTGAAAAAAGCAACGAAGCTAAAATATAATTGCTAAATTTAGCCCCAAAAAAGGTAACTTGGTCACACTGTGCATGTACAAAAAGGCAAAATATTTAATAAGCCTACCTATTCTTTCAAAGTCACAGACTCAGCTTAACTCAAAGTACAAAGTCATGTATGTATGTACATTAGGGTGCATCACTCAATAAAAAATATACATATATGTATATATGTATGCATTTCGGAAATATGTATGCTAAAATTTGCGTGAGCTTTACTTGTGAAAATATCTCCAAAAATCAAGTTTTTTACGAATAGATTTTAGAAGAGTTTAAGTTTAAAAGGTTTGCATAAAAATGTTAAAAAATTTAAACAACGGAATGAAAATAATGAAATTTTTGATTGATGCACCCTAATGTACACATATATACATATGTATGTATATGCAAGAAGACCTGTTTGAGTAAATGCTTATCGTCCGAGCAAAAAAATACTCATGTAGTTTTGTTTATTTTTTAGCTATTACTATTATCAGACGAGAGCGGAAATATAATCAGCAGGCGACTTTTAAAATCAAAAATAAATGCAAACATTTATTGAAACTGCTTTCGAGACAAATACATACTATACAGACATACATATGTATGTATATGTATGTATGGATACACATATGTATACGGACATACATATGTATGTATGGATATTGGTATATGTATGTGCCTACATGTAGTAAGTGAACGGATTTACACATGAAAATCGCTGACGCTGAATAATAATTCAAGCGCTTTTTTCGCACCAAGAAAAAAAATAATGATTTTAGCAGAACATTTTTATTCATACAAATGTATTTAGTTACGTACCTACATATCGAGCCCTAACTGCCAAAATAACGTAACCGACATTTTTTTCAAAATTTGATTTTTGATGCAGAAATGCATCTAGATGCTCTAGGAATATTTCTGCATCAAAAAGAAAATTTTGAAAAAAAATGTCGCTTACGTTATTTTGGCGGTTAGGGCTCGAAATGTATGTTTGTATGTATTTATATAAATATATTTGTATCTATGTATTTACATATATAATAACTTAATAGCTGAATACGGAACAAGCTTGTTATAGTGGCATTTAAATATTTATTCGATTATTTTTGCCACGGACCTCCTTGCTTAGCGAAGTGTTATTTTTCTCTTTATTGCTAAATATTTATGAATACTAAAAAAAATGTTTAAGCACTTCTATTATAAGCCCATTCGACTTGGATGCATTTTTAAAAATCATTTTGATTTTTATTTTCTCATACTTGGCATTCAATTGAGAACGTTTTCCGTTTCCTGCCGAGCATTTACTAAAATTGCACTTATCTCATTTAAAACAAAAAAAAAAAAACGCCGGATGCTCTAAGGGTCTACCTGGGGTATGACTGCAACAAATGTTGAGTTATAATAACAAAAACGACCGACCGGCAGCTGCCATCAACGGATGCCAATTGTGCGTAAGTGCTGCTGACTTCATTACTCACACGCACAATCACGCTTACACACATACATACACTCATGCTTATGTACACACATACATACATATGTATGTATGCACATATCTAATTTCCTTTATTGTTGTTAAGTGGTTGAGTGTGTAAGATGCTGCACTTGCAACATATCAAAGAACGTAGCACGTAAATAAGAACATGAAGAAAAAACAAGCGTTTAGAAGTGGTACAGTGTGGTGAAGCAGTGTAAATCGTGGTCAAAAAGAGTCATTAAAAATGTCGACATCCTGAGGCTCCCGCTTATTTTGATCTACGTACGAAATAAAAACATTCACGAAAATTTCTAAATTTAAAAGAAAATTTAAGGGGTCTCCTCCAGGTTTGAAAAAATTGATTCCTTGCAAGAATTCGACAAAATTTTGACTCGGCGAGTTTATGAATTTATATGTAGGAATAAGTTTAAATAATATGTGAAGTTATCAGATTTCAAGTTAACATTTTGTTGAATTTTTGTGAGAAAAAAATTTCATACCCCTGGTAGCCTAAAAATTTGTTTAATGCTTTGAAATTTTCATGGAGGTCTTTATTCTTTACGTAGAACAAAATAAAGGTGCCCCATACAAATTTTTGATATTAATATTTTAAGGACTAACCTAATGTATGTTCATTCATGTAGGTACAATGCACATTAGTTTTTTAAGGAATGAATGTTGGAAAGTTTTTTGGAATTTTTTCTATTATGTTTACGTTTACACGGTATGGCTTTGAGAATTTATGAAATTTAACAGTGCTGTCATATATCTATCATTTAAAAATTGAATTAAATAAATCAGGGACGGTAATCATTATGAGCAAAATATTTTAAATCAGCATTTAATCATTATTTTATGATTTCTAAAAATAATGATTATTTTACGTCGCTGAAATAAATACATACATAATTTTCACCCGGCTACCAAATTAATGGTGTGTCAAATCATTATAGTAAAAAAAATTAATAGGGTTGTCATATGTTCAAAAAAAAAAAATAAAAAGATATGGTATTTCAATGCTGGTTCAAAAGTAAGCTGTTCAAGAATTTTACAGTGTAGCATGCAATTTTAAAATAGAAGAAAATTAAAAAAAAATATCTTAAAAGAAATACGCTCGATAAAGGTTTAACAAAAAAAACAAAATATGTACATTAGAATGCGGATTACATATTAAACAGTAATTAAATGTATAACTCATAAGAAATACATTAGATTATTTATAAGACATGGAATGCATTAATACTTTTCCCACTGGGTATGTATTCAGATGCATTTGCAGTGAGATTACAGCTGCAACACTTGTAAGTATTTGCTGTGTCTTAGTGATCGTGCGGATTAAGGAAACCATCATTACGAATGAAATCTAAGGGCGCAAAACGAAAAAAAAGACAATTTGTAAAAATAAAAATAAAAATTTGTTGCTACGTGCATCAGTTAGGCAGACAGCTGGTAAAAGAAAAACGAAACAAAGTCTGAACCAAGTCTAAAGGCAGCAGCAACAATAACAAAAGTGTGCAGTAAAAGCAAGAAGTCTCGACAAAGGTCGATCACTTCTATAGACAAATGTACATGTAGACATATGTATGATTGTAATGCTTACATACAAATGCGCCTATGTACATATGAATGCATCTGCGTGACTGTGATGCTAGTGCGACAAACAAGTTATGCACATGCACGTTACATAAATGCGACCTGTAATATACGATAAACGTTGGATTGCTTTGACATATGTATGCATACACGCAGTAACATACAAATTGACATAGGGTGGTACATATGGATGTGACTACATTTATTCTGCACCAAAAGTGTTTGGCTTGAACTAAGTACTTTGTCTATTAAGGAAAAACAAGTTTGAAAAGAAAGCGAAATTGTCGCAAAACTAATATAGATATTGTATTTACCTTCACTTATTTACGATAATATTTTTCCTGTCAATTTCATAACTATTCGCTGCACTGTAAAATTTGAATTTTATAAATTTGATTTAGATGGCAACTCTATTTAAAAATAAAATTTTGTTAGATTCTAAAATAACGAATTTATTTAAAAAATAATGCATTTTTAAATTGTTTCTATACATTTATAAGCTTAAACTAGTGGCAACACCGTTCGAAAAACTTACTTAGTTTAGATTATTTTTATTAACCAATAAGTAACTTTCATTTACAAACTTATTCAAAAATAATAATTTTTTAGATGATTTACTTTTCTGGTATCGTTTGATATACATACATGTCCCTAAACATAACAACATCATGGGGCACTCTTTATTTTCTTCTATGTACAGAATAAAGAAGAAGAAGAATCAAAAAAAAAAATATTGGGGGTCGCTACAAGGATTTGAGAAAATTGGTTTTTTTGAATCACAAAATTTAACCAAACTTTCATAATCGTATTTATATTCCCATATTTATTTCACAGTCATATTCATACTCACACCCATATTCATATTCATATTCCTAGTCATATCCATACTCATAAACGTATTTTTATTCACAGTCATATCCATACTAATGCATTCTCATACCCATACTCATATTTATATTCATATTCTTAGTCATATTAACATTCATAGTCATATTGATAGTCATATTCACATTCATATTGATGTTCATATTCTTTCTCATACTAATATTATTTTATATTCATATTTCGATGCTTTTACGTATTCATGTTCGTAGTCACAGTCATATTGACATTCGTATTCGTATTCGTATTCATATTCATATTCAGACTCATATTCATTCTCATACTAATACTAATTTCATATTCATATTTCGATTCTTATTCATATTGGTATTCATATTTATATTAATATTAATATTAATATTTATATTCATATTCATACTCATATTCGTATTCATAGTCATACTCATATTCGGATTCATATTCATACTCATACTCATATTCATTTCCACACTCATATTTATTATTCTATAATGCATACAAGCTTTTTCAGCTTATATATACATACGTACTGGACCACAGGCAAATCTAATGGATTTTCGCTTTTGCCGCGTAAGTAAATTACTTCTATTAGGAAATTGATTTTAAGCAAATGCAGGTTGTGCTTATAAATTTTATGAAAAAAATAGTGATAATTAATTGTAGTGAATACGTTTAAAATATGCAAAGAATTCTGCAGAGATAAGTATTACGATCATGACCGCTTATGTTTTGTTTATATGTACATAAATGATTAAATCTAATTTTAAAGTATACAAAATTGAAGAATGCTATTTTCAAATACACAGTTAAATTTTTTTCTGTAATTAATTTGGATGGGTTTGCTTCATATCATTCACACCAAATGTTCAACTTAGAAATAGATAAACAGATAGGTATGCATACTACAAAGAGGCATGCATTCATGCATATGTACACTTCAAGTATGTATGTATGTATGTGGCATATACATACATATGTATGAATGCAAATGCAGATGAATGAACGGAATGTTGTTTGAAAAATAAAAATAAAATAAAATGTATAGCAACATATGTATGATAGAAATATTACAGCCATATTGCGTACAGGGTGTTTAAATGAAGATATTTCAGTGGCCTATGTATATTCACATACTTTTCTAGGTGCATACACACGATACTAAATGTATTTAGATAATGTATCAATGGATTCCAACTATAAAAATCAATACCAAAATAGGCATCGAAAAATACATACATAAATACATACTAGGGTGATTCAGANAATGTTTTTTTTTACCTGAATCACCCTAATACATGCATATATATGTATGAATATGTACATATATTGATTGCCTGCAGTTTATTATTGAATAACAACTACCCACGCATATCCCACAAATACTTTCACAACACGCCCCCAAATTAAAGTTCTACCATCATGCTATAACTTTTGGCGACAGCCAATACACTTTAAACACTCAACATTGGATTTATAAAATTCATTCAGCAGTTGCCAACAGCTGTTTGCCATCAGCGACACCTTCGTAGATTGTTAACAAACCGAATTTGCCTCAAACGGAAAGGAAAGTTTGTACAAACACGAGTACATACATACATATGTACGTAAAATATTTGGGAGGCGCATAGACTGGGCACATACCCATACCCATGTCTTTATACTATATATACCTATATATGTATGTGGGTGCGTGCAACAATGTGCGTAGAGGAAGGTGCAACTTTTCATTGAATAAGGCGCGTCACATAAATATTTTGGCTACAGCAACCTCTGTATATGTATATAACTTCAAAGGAAGTAATACATAAAATCATATATATGTACATACAAACACATTTACAAATGTGTGAGTGCATGAATGAAATGGCTGCGAATACAAACAAAAGTGATGACGTCAATGAAATTATGTGTAGATATTGTGAAAATAGCTTTTTTGGGTGGTATTTAATGTACATATGTATATACATATATGTGTGTGTAGGTGCGCATAACAAAATTTTGTATTATGTATAGCACTTCTATGTACTTGTATGCGGGTATACTTTTTTTTGTGATAGACACTTGAATTTTGGACAGCTTCGACAGTGCAGCTTATGGATAGTCCAGAAAAAAAACAAATTTTCTTGGCTTGCAGCATTCCCTACAGCTTGAGTGGATCAGTTTTTTTTTTTTTTAAGAACAACCACTATTGAAATTTCAAAATTCAATTGCGCAAATTTAATTTTTACTTTATTTCGAAATATCAGATACTACTAGTATGTATATACAGTGGTCGAAGTAATTATTGTCGCACCACATATTTTGACAAGTTTTAACATATTATTTTTATTTTTATATTTAATTTTGGTTTGGTTTTGTAATTTTGGTTTTGGATTGCATGTTTTTAATACAGTACAAACCAACGCAAACCAATGTGAAGAGAGATTACCTTCATGCATAGCTTTAAAGCTGTAATTTCCCAAAAGGATGAAGTCCTAAAGAGTCATAATGAAAATATTCTCATCCAGATTTTATGTTTCTATGTACATACAAACTATGTGCATGTGCATTAGAGTGGTCCTTAAAATATCAACATCATGGAGCAACCTCTCATTGTGTTCTACGTAAAAAATAAACCCATACAAGAAAATTTCAAAATTAATTTACATGAAAAAGTTTCAATATCTGGTCAAAGACAAAACTTTGTCGAATTTTTGCGATTTTCTTTTAAAATTTCAATTTTTTCAAACCTTGATAGCGTCTCCTAAAAATGTATGTAAACTTCGGAACTTTTCGTGGATGTCTTTATTTTGTATGTTAAAAAAATACGAACATATTTATGCTGACATTTGCTGACGATCACCCTAATGAGCATGTGCGTTTGTACGTATGTAGTACGTGTATATTTCTATAGGCAAAAATTTATTTTAGGAATAAACTTTCTTGCATTTAATAGTATGTATGTATGTATGTATGTACGTATTGTATTCATAGACAACGCTTCTTGTACTTGAAAGAAAGTACATACATAAGTAAAAGATAGCGAAAAGTGAACACGTGCGAAAACAAAAGCACGTAGGCGTCGGCGGTGTTAACGCCACCAATTCTGTAGAAAACAACATGAGCCTAAGGGCATGAATCCTTAACTGTGATGCAAATTTATATATACTGCCACATACATCTGTATGGATGTACATATGTATGTGTGCAAATATCTTAATAAAAGAAGAGTCTTTGAAGTAAGCAATATAAAGATATGTGCGCATATATGTGTGTGTATGAGCATTAGACATTACCAAAAATTTCGCCGTATACCACTGAGTAAAATATTTTTGCAAATTCAAAAAAAAAAAAATCGTAATATCTTCGCCATTTACAGTAGGATCTCAAAGTATGATATATCGATGTTTTTGTGTCGAGAATATTTTTGTTTTGTTCCAAAGTTCATTGACCTCAGAATTTCATTTCTTAATACCCTAACGTACCATGCTAATGTAACGCGTAAATTAAAGTTTGCCATAAATCAATGAACTTTTGCCACGGAAGTATTTTGATTACTCCAGTAGAACTACATGTCGAAAAAAAAAAAAAAAAAATTAATTGGTGCATCTAAGTAGTTGTCAAGGAAAAAAACATACAAAGCGACCCCTAGGCTTAGCAAAAAAAGAAAAAAAATTTGTTTTAGAAATGGTACTACAAAAATATTTTAGACTTGAGGCGAACTTTTTTTTTTGTGTGCCTGTTAGGTGGTACGGTCTATTGTATGTATGTTTTCGAACACATTGCTTTTATGCACGTACATACAAACACATATATGTATGCATACTAAGAATAAGCCTATAGCCTTGTAAGTAGCAAATTATCAATGCATATTAGAGTGACTCACTTTGAAGGAGAAAAAATAAAAAATCTTTGAATAGCGAACTAAATTCTTTCTTTATTAAATGAGTAGCATTTTCAGATTTTTTTTTTCAGATTAATTGAACCACCTTAATGTGCGTAATTGTCACTTTTGTACATTCCAACATAATTTTGTTTGTTTGAAAGTGTAGGTGCTAGGCTTTCCTTATTTATCACTTAGTCAATTACGTACAACCCTCTTTTACTGACATGCATACATACATACATACATAGGTANGGCGAACATTTTTTTTGTGTGCCTGTTAGGTGGTACGGTCTATTGCATGTATGTGTTCGAACACATTGCTTATATGCATGTACATACAAACACACATATGTATACTAAAAATTAGCCTATAGTCTTGTAAGTAGCAAAATTACCAATGCATATTAGAGTGACTCACTTTGAAGGAGAAAAAATAAAAAAAAATGTTTGAATCACGAATTAAATTCTTTCTTTATTAAATGAGTAGCATTTTCAGATTTTTTTTTCAGATTAAATGAACCACCTTAATGTGTGTAATTGTCACTTTTGTACATTCCAACATAATTTTGTTTGCTTGAAAGTGTAGGTGCTGGGCTTTCCTTATTTATCATTTAGTCAATCACGTACAACCCTCTTTTACTGACATGCATACATACATACATACATAGGTATGTACCTACATACTCCTTTGTCTACCATGCAACTCAAGTACAACAGCTAGGGCGACAGCAGCTGAAAAGCGCCTACATACAACTTTTATATTTTTATACCTACAATAGGTACATACATATTTATGCAAAAAACACACACACACACACGCAAGTAGGTATGTATTGTATGCTCAACCACGCGCAGACGCCTACGTGTATGCTATGGAATTCCTTCCCTCTGAAGCCAAGTTCGTTTTTAGCATAACTCAACACGCCTTTTAGGAGCTTACACTGCAGCGAAGGTGTATGGGTACACACGAAAAAAAAATATATGTATATTTATAAATGTACATGCATATATGTATGTACATACATATGTATATGTATAAACAGTATGTGTGCCAGTATGCTGTTATCTTCATACACATACATATGCATATGTGCCCAAAGAGTGTCTACCATTAAAAAGAAAACAACGTATATATATAATAAAATTGAAAACCCTATTAGGCGAAAAAATTAGAACTTAGGACTTAGTCATCAAAAATTCTACTAACATTTGTAAATTTTTTTTTCGGCACTATTATCAAATTATCATCGCCTGCTTCTGAGCTGCGCTACTCCTTGCAAGCTTATTAAGCTTTTGTAAAATGCTATGCTTAAGAAAATATGTAGTATGACTTTCTCTCGTATTACGTAACCTCCCGCATTTTACGAGGTCACAACAACAACATGATCCATTAAAGCAGTTATTTATATATTTGAACTTTTCAACTTTTGACTGTTACTATTTTTAGCCAAATATTTCCATGACAACGTAGACAACGCACGCCGCCATGTCAAGCATCATTTCAAGCTTTCTTTTTGTTTTGTGAGGCGGCCGGGTGGGAGGGCGCCTTCGCACATTTTCCGCCTTGTCGGTGGTGGCAATTGGGTTAGGCAGCTGCTATTTTTGTGAATTTGCTTAGTTATATTTACATTCACTGACTAGCATTCTACTAATTTCAGCTACAAGCGCCGAAATTCTATTGTCAAAGTGGAGGCGAAATTCCAGTACGTAAATGGCAGAATGAGATTGGGTTAAACGAATTTCTATACATATATAGATTCGTTTTTTAAATAGCGGTTACAAATTTAGTTTGTTAAGATACTACATAAATATCATTGATTTTCATGCATTTATTTATTTTCAAAAATAAAAATTTTATTTTTTTCTTAATTATTCTCAAACCAAAAGCTGATTATAGCCAGACATTGCTTTTAGATTTGCTAAGACACACTTGCCTGCATAGCATACAAATGCTTATTTGAGTCAAAAATTTGAAACGGAAATCCGTACAACCTCAAATGGAATTGTCCATAAATTCAGTTTTCTTCAGAAACAATTAAAGCTTTGAGTATCGCATATTGAATTGTACATGTACATATAAAATGACATAAGTGCGCCATATTTGTGATAAAAGCTATTAAAATTCTATTTGTGAATTTTGTATTTTGAATTATTAATTAAGTATTTTGTCATGAGCTGCCAAAGGTGTATATAGCACTTTTTTGCTATCACAGTGGAGAAAAAAAGGTGAACTCCAAAAATATTATTTTAAATTGGTAAGCAGGGTTGCCATCTTAGGAGTTTTCTTACAATTAGAAATGCAAATTTAACTATTTTTGCGGTGCCCAAACTTCGTTTAACATTGATGCCTAACATACTACAGCCTGCTAAAACAACGCGCATAATTTACTTTATTTTATTTTACTTTATTTTATTTTTATCAATTCCTATAAATTCCTGGCACATGTTTTGCCATGCTAATTAGTTGTGCTTTCCTCGTCCGCCAACGTAATAATATGTAATTATATTATTTTGTTTTAATATCTTTTGCAAAAATAACATTCAGAAAAACAAAACAAGAACACAAAAAAAAACAAAATATGGTCACATGCGCAAAATGACGCCTTCATGTTGTTAATCGGCTGTGATATTTATGTACATACATACATACATACATACATACATTTGTATATACATAGTATGCATATTCTAATATTATAAAATGCGACATTAGTGTAGGCCATTTGATTGCGTCTAAGAAAATATTTCCAAGCCCTATTTTGTTGTGTAGTAAATTTGCACTTATTTGAATTTAAAGCGTTGCACAATGATAGGAATCTAAAAAATAAAAATAAAAAAAATAAATTATTAAAACTATAAAGTTTCAAAATTTTTTTTTTTAATACTCGTAGTTAGTTCCATCGAAGTTTCAAACATTTAGAAGAAGTTTCTTTAGCAGACATTTTCGTTTACTGGGTTCTCATCGACAACTGCATTTGCAACAAGGCATTTTTCTTATGCGCGGCACTCACATATGCATACGTATGTATGTACATATGTATGCTTGAATGCATGTACATATGTATGTATGTGTGTAGAAATGTATATACTGTATTTTTAATGACACTGTAATACTCATTGTTGTTGTTGCATTTATTATTAGTACACAATTAATTTTTGCTGTCACTGCACAACGATGTACAATACTCGACAAATTTGTTTTTGTTCCTATTGTCGGTATTCACTTAAGCAAAGAAAGGTAAGCATACATGCCTACATACATATGTACATACATATGTACATGTTTATAAACATTCTTATAAAATAAATGAATACATACATGCAAATACGTTTAAATATATGTACATTAGGTTGGTCCTTAAAAAAAAATCAAATGAGCGATTTTTTTCAGTCTCACCCCTTCAATCGGTAATGCCACGGTCACAGATATCACATAAAAATTTTGGTCCCGATTCAGACTCAAAAATTAAAATAAATTTTTTTGCTAACTCATACCCAAAATCGATACTACTAAAGTCGAAGATATCACATAAAAATGTTGGTCCCGATTGGAGTCGGTTAAGACATGTTCATAGGGCAATCTGAATTTTGACCCCTGTGCGCCACGCCTTCACCGACTCCAATAGGGACCAAAATTTATATGTGATATCTTCGACTATAATAGCATCGTTGAGGCTTAAAAAATCTGATGAAAAAATTTGCTTCCTACATTTAAGGACCATCCTAATGTACATAATGTAGGTACAAATGTGTGTACATTTTCTATGAATGCCTATCTGTATGGACTTATAGATTTCTTTGCACTCCGTTTGCTTAATGAAATGGCTAAAATAAAATTATTTAACATGCTATTTAATTTTATATTTAATATCTTTTATTTTTAAAATTTTTAGTTCGTTAAATTTATCGCACTCACTGCTCGATGTGCATACATACATATGTACATATATACATATAAGTATGTATACTTGTACTAGGTAAAAGGGTTGGCGGCTTGTGTTATATTTTGGGTAGAAAGTTCGCCTACGTCTGCTGATTTGTGGCAAAGACGTCGTCGACCGTCAACGATCGGCGCCAATGGTACCGGCGACGGAAGTAGATAAGTAGATTTTAGGTGTGATTAATTAGCCTAAATACGAACACATGTACTCGTATATACATACATACACACATATGCATGTATTCATAGCAGTACGGATTTTAGGATGAGCTTTTATGAAAAAAAAATAAAAATTAATTAAAAATCGTACGATTTCCTTGAATGCGCCATTGAAATCCATATGACTTTAAACATTTTGACTTTTAATATTTTGAGCAAGAAAATTCAATACTTTTCTAATTTCGTTTTTTAAAGACAAAAATGATTTTTTTACAAACAAAAATTTTGGATTTTGTGAAAATTTTTCAAGATTTTGTTGAGCATTTTTCGGGATTTATCCAGGACTATTTTAACGATGTAAAAGACAAAAAAAAAATATTTGCTAATTTTCGGAGTTTTTGAAAGGTTTTGCGAGTTTTTGGGATTTTTTTGTGACAAAGGTGAAAGACAAAAAACTTTTTTTTTTTTGATACTTTCTTTCTTTTAGGATAAAAGTAAAATGTGTAATTGATATTTTTCGGTGGTTTCGAAAGCTTTTGTGATTTTTTTATGATAAAAGTGAAAGACTTATGAATATTTTTTGCAATGTTTCGGGTTTTGTGAAAGTTTTACCCATTTCTCGAGATTTTGTTGAGATTTTTTAGGGATTTCTCCTGTCAAAAGAGAAAGGCAAAAAAATAATTGCTATAGCTCCAGATTCTTTATAATTTTCCAAAAATTTTTATGAAATTTCGGGTTTTTGGGAAAGGTTTTCCGTTTTTTCGAGACTTTGTTGGGATTTTTTATGACAAAGGATAAAAATTAAAATGATTTCTATTTGCGGGGCTTTCGCAAGCTATTGGGATTTGGTTGGAATTATTTTAGGATTTTTCGGCATACTTTTGGACTTTTATCTTTTTATTTTTTAAGACAAAAATATTTTTTATGAAAGAACTGGGAGACAAAAAAAATAATTAGTTGCGATTTTTATGAGAAGAAAGATAGATACAAAAATTTTTTAAGACTTTTCGGGAGTTTTTTTTAAATATTTTTTTTTGAGGCCTTTCGGGAATTTTTAAGATTTTTGGTGGCCTTTTGTGTTTTATGTTTTTTTTTTACTGATTCGTGATTTCTCNTAAAATTAAAAGAAATTAAATTTTCGCGAAAGAGAAAAAATTAAAATATTTGCTATTTTGTGCGCTTATCGTCAGCGTTTGTGTTATTTTGGCGTTCGTTGATATTTTTTAAGACTTTTCGGGATTTTTAAAAAATTGTTTGATACCTTACGGAATGTTTTTTTTGGACTTTTTGAGATTGTTCGTGGCTTTTTGTGTTTTATGTGGTATTTTTCGGAATTTTCACGTTCAGCGGTTGTTGGACATTATAATTTTTCTTTTTACAAATACCTTAGAAAATTGAAAAAATATACATATGTGTGTATATTGATTGAGAAAACAAATGAAGTGATTTATATTTTCTCGAGTTTTTCTAGACCTTTAGACAAAAAATCCCGATTTGTTGAGGTTTTTCCGACAGCGTGCCTTAACTTTGAGTGTCTAAACAATAAATATTACCGCATATTTTTATTAGATTACATTTTTTTTTGCGCTCAGTTTCATTAATTGGATTCTTAAGGTTATCAGACGTTTCTAAACGTATTTATTTATTTATGTATTTCAAGTAAATTTGTACGTACACACATATATACATATATATACCATGTTTTGTTCTTGAATATTCTTAAACGTCAATTTTAATTTAGTTCCTTTTTCTACCTTCTTCTTGCATACATAGTAGTAGACAGATTCGTACAAGCTGCATGAACAATTAGGTTGCTTACTGCTTACTACTTGCAGCTGAATATCTATTGGAATTGTGTTCGAGCATACATACATACATACATGCACATGCAATTTTGTAATGCATTGACCCAATTGGAAATATTAATCGTTTCGGTAAACCGAACAGACTTTTAAACTAGCATACAAGATGAGCCGATAGATAAAAGCTTCGAGCTTACAACTCAGTAAAAATAATATTTCTTATAAATAATTAGTAAGATACGGGACGGCATTGGATTAGAGGCGAGGTAATCGATAGGAATTCTGCTGGCATCAATACCACATCAATTAACCATTTTACAGCATATTAAGTAAAATAGCAACCAGCTGACCGTCAAAAATTTCCTACAGCTGAGATCAGCTGATTTCCGAAATTTCTCTTAGTCTATCACGAATTTCATTCATCCGAATGTCATTCGCTTTGCATTTACATATAACCAATAAACTTAACGAAAAACAGCAATACGCACAAAGAGCCTGTCAAAAAACAGTAAGAAGAAGAGTTAAATTACTTAAAAAAAAATTTACGACGATATATAGACTGATATTAAGTTGGTAGATCGCTGCATTTGTAAGCTAAGAGATGCATCTTTTGACCGCTGCTCCTCACGAATTGAATGATAAAAAGGTAAGACATCGTCAATACACCAGCTGATGAATGGATTTCAATTTCCAGCTGGGTATCTATGTACATATATAAATACAAACATACATATGTACACATGTATATATATACATTTACGTGAATATAGGTAGCTTTGGAGTGGCCAAACCGGTTTATTACTGATAGGATTTTATGTACATAGTTATGTTTGATGTTTGTTACCGCCATTGTTGTTGTAGTTTTTATTCTTTACTTCTGTGTCTTTTTCTTGACTTGTTTAGTTCACTAGTCTGTCTGATTGTTGTTGATCGTTTGTGGGATCGGTTGAATGCATGCATGACTGTTGGTTTGCTGATACTAAAAAAAAAAACACAAACAAACGTACACACAAACATGTGTACATATTATATAGGTATGTTAGACTGCATCACTCCCCATAAAAAAAAACCAAAAGGTACTGTTTTTAAGACTACCACCAAAACATTTCGNCACAAACAAACGTACACACAAACATGTGTACATATTATATAGGTATGTTAGACTGCATCACTCCCCATAAAAAAAAAAAAACCAAAAGGTACTGTTTTTAAGACTACCACCAAAACATTTCGGAAAAATAGTAAGATTTAAGCCAGCTGGACCGATTTGAAAATACCTCCAAAAATGGAGTGTTTTATGAATAAAAATAGTATCTTAAGGACTTTTTTGAAAAAAATTTCCTCAAATGACTAAACGGTTTAAGCTTAAAAAAATTTCCATAAAAATATTTTTAAAAAATTTTCAACGTATCGTATCGTATCAAATCGTAATAATGAGATTTTTAATGCTGTTTTTTTTAACTTTTTTCAAAGNCAAAATTTTCAACGGAATCGTAATAATGAGATTTTTAATGCTGTTTTTTTTAACTTTTTTCAAAGATTGGTATAAGAAAAACTTGAATAATTGAACCAAACTATTCCAAAATATTGACCCAGTTATTCAAATTTTTCGTAAATCAATCTTTGAAGAAAGTAAAAAAACAGCAACAAAAATCTCATTATTTCGATTCCGTTCAACTTTTTTTTATATATTTTTTTTTATATTTTTATGTAATTTTTCAAGCTTAAACCGTTTTGTCATTTGAGGGGATTTTTTCAAAAAACATCTTTAAGAAACTATTGTTATTCTTAAAAAACTTCATTTTTGTAGGCATTTTCAAATCGGTCCAGCTCGCTTCAATATTAATATTTTTCCGAAATATTTTGGTGGACGTCTGAAAATATAATAGAGTTTATAATACAATTGGAAAAACAGTACCGATTTTTTTTTGTATGGGGAGTGATGCAGTCTAATGTACATACATATGTACATATGTATGTATATACATTTGTAGATTTGTTTGCACTATATACATTCATACATAGGTACACAAGTAAATATGTATGCACCTACGTATGTACATATGTAGGTACGACTGCTATCTTAGTTACCTACCAGTTACTGGGCAGTTGTTGCCACAAGCAACATTGCGTATGCGGTGGCTTAGTTTCTAAACCTTCAACACATCGACAAGCGTACACTATAGTCAAACCAACAACAGCAACTATTCATCATTTGTACATATACATACTATCATATGTATGTACATACTTTCATTTACTTTAGTAACACTTAAGGCCATATTTATTGAGACTTAATACAATTTGATTTTAAAGATTTTTCATTATGATTTACGCTGTAAGGAAGCAGGGAAGAGAAAAACAAATCTCTTGCTTTAGATATCCACATGCCCACAAATATGAATGTATGTACATACATATGTATGTACATATGTATATCTAAACCGCTTTAGTTTAACTAGAGAAAATTGTATGCAATTCAGTTAAACGACTGAAGGCTGTAAATCAGAGACGATGGATGATAAGCAATGCTGCTAAAAATACATATATATATAATTAGTGTGCGATTCGACGAAAAGTTGATCTTCTTAAAAGAAATGTGCACTTAAGCAGGTTGTGCACATAAGTGAGAGCGAACTTAAGAGAAGTGGCATTTAAAAGGATATATTTCAGTAGCGACAATCTACAACTCAAATGTTAACCAAGCGCTGAATAATATGCAGAAACACTTTATCTACATACGTATGTGCAAACTCTTGAACGCTTTGCAAAAATTTAATGCAATTTAGCGAGTGATGGACATAAGCGAGAGGCATTGATAAGCGAGAGCATCTAAATGAATTAAATAAGTTTTTAAATTTTACGCAAAGATTGAAGTTATACAAAAAATTTGCACTTACGAACGGGATGCCCACTTAAGTGGAAAAGCACCTAAGAGGAGAAACACTTAAACGGATATTTCTGTAACTAGAATCTACAGACAAAATGATAAAAATAAAGAAAATATGAGGAAGTGGTTTATTTACACATGTATGCGCTTTCTATTAAATGCGCTAATTTAGAAAAAAAAAAATGCAATTAAGTGAGTGATAGACGTATTCAAGTAAAGCTTATTAAGCGAGTTCTTCCAAATATATTAAATTGGTTTGAAATTGGACGCAAAAGTTATAGTTCTATCAAAACAGTGCATATAAGCATAATATGCACTTAAGTGAAAGTGCACTTATGAGAAGAGGCACTTAAGCGGATACTTAAATAACGAGAATTTATAGATAAAATGATAAAATAAGTAGATAATATGTAGAAGAGGTTAATTTGTTTTTTTTTTTGCAGGCTGGTCGGAGTAGGTATGCCAATCGCGCAGACAGCTGATTTATTCACAGTTTTATAGACAGTGAAAAAACTACAGATGCACACAATATTCTGATAATTTCATCTCTACTTTGCCATACCAAATTGTACTTTAACTGTAGTAAAATCTTGCTGATTGTTGTTGGCGGATCGTCGCTGCATAACCACCATTAACTAGTGCATTTGTGTATGTATGTTCATGTGTAGTGTGTAGGTATTTACCTTAGGGTGCCTCACCAAAAAAAAAATATATATATTTTTTAAACTAACTTCATTTAAAAAAAGCTCGATCTTTTGAGGTATTTTCTAACCAGTTCACGTAAATCTTAATATTTTCCCGAAATATTTTGCCGGAGGCCATAAAATGTAATAACTGATGGAAAAATAGTACTGATAGTTTTTTTTATGAAAAGTGATCCACTCTAATGTACGTACTTATGTATAAAGTGCATATTGCAATTCATTGTGACAAGAAAGCGCAATTTCTGCACATATTTGGTGTATGTACATGTTTATTCATAAGTCTAATTGCAAAGACAATAACGTTAAGGTCATGATTTTACGCCAACAAATGCATGTTTATATGCAAGTACATACTTACATATGTATGTGAGCTTAAATGCACATGCATATGTACGTAAATATATACATACAATACATTGATATATACGTATGTAAATACATCAACATCT
>NW_016159214.1:64558-81257 GCF_001687245.7 Rhagoletis zephyria
TTTTTTTTTTGCAGGCTGGTCGGAGTAGGTATGCCAATCGCGCAGACAGCTGATTTATTCACAGTTTTATAGACAGTGAAAAAACTACAGATGCACACAATATTCTGATAATTTCATCTCTACTTTGCCATACCAAATTGTACTTTAACTGTAGTAAAATCTTGCTGATTGTTGTTGGCGGATCGTCGCTGCATAACCACCATTAACTAGTGCATTTGTGTATGTATGTTCATGTGTAGTGTGTAGGTATTTACCTTAGGGTGCCTCACCAAAAAAAAAATATATATATTTTTTAAACTAACTTCATTTAAAAAAAGCTCGATCTTTTGAGGTATTTTCTAACCAGTTCACGTAAATCTTAATATTTTCCCGAAATATTTTGCCGGAGGCCATAAAATGTAATAACTGATGGAAAAATAGTACTGATAGTTTTTTTTATGAAAAGTGATCCACTCTAATGTACGTACTTATGTATAAAGTGCATATTGCAATTCATTGTGACAAGAAAGCGCAATTTCTGCACATATTTGGTGTATGTACATGTTTATTCATAAGTCTAATTGCAAAGACAATAACGTTAAGGTCATGATTTTACGCCAACAAATGCATGTTTATATGCAAGTACATACTTACATATGTATGTGAGCTTAAATGCACATGCATATGTACGTAAATATATACATGCAATACATTGATATATACGTATGTAAATACATCAACATCTACATATGTACATATATACTGTGCACATTACTTCTATGTGCATACATATGCATGCATTTATATACATAAGTATGCATATACATATGTATGTGCGTATACATTTATTACTGCTCTTATTCTTGTTTGCTAACTATTTCTTCACTTTATTTGCATTGTGCAATAAATTCTGCCTACGCAAAATTTTTATTATTTAATGCTTTTTGCTGCAATTTGCACAGTTTTGTGGCTGTTGTAGTTGCTTGTTTACATACCTACATACATATGTACATGAGATGGTATTTTTTGTCTGTTAAAGAGGAACTTGTTAAATACATATGTATTTGGCTAAACACTCAAGTCTATAAAAATTTGAAATTTGAATTTCAGCTTACATCGCTAAGTGTTAAAGAAAAAAATGTCTCCATCCCCAAAGTTCGTTGTCACTTATGATAAGTGCCAGTTATATTAGGCACTGAAAAATTATCACTAAAATATATATAAAGCAGCTATCTACTATAAATTATCAGCGATATGGTCAACTCTTTTCATATAAGTTTCAACACATCCATACAGTATATGTATTTACATACGAACATACATATCTATGTATGTATGTGCCTTGTGAGTTGTGCTCATTAAAGTATTTGAATGAGAAATTCCAAAGTTTTCCTCAATGGTAGACCCTAGGCTAATGTTGGCACAAAAAATAAAAAAATAAAAAATTATTAGGCTTTTCTTATCGATAAGTACTTTGTTTAGATTTTGTTGATTACGTTTTTGTACGATAAATATTTTTTTTGTTTACTTGTTTACCTGCACAAGAGCATTTTTTCGATCGGATCTAAAATTGAACTATGTTATCAGTCAACATTTGGATGTCCCATTTCACATGTAGTTATGAGCTTACAGATATACAGTACATACTAAAATATCTGTTTGAAATGATTTGTTGGACTTCTCGTAAATTCGATATAATAATAAAATACAGTGTGTTTGGTAAAAGTAATTGGTTGAAAGTTTCACGCTTGTTACTCGACTGATAAGACGTATTGCCTGGGTTCTTAATGCTCAGTCAGAACGCCTGTCTGTGTCGAAAGTTGGTCGCTTAGCCAGCTGTAGTAGCTTCTGTGACACCTCGCGGTCGACTATCGGCCAAAAGAACTTTGCAACTTTCCATGTCGGAAGTTTCGCCCAGTACCAATTCGCAGGCCAAAGATTGCTACATGAGCTCTTATACGAAACTTGTTAGTTGAGATGACCTCAAGGGTGGCAATTTAACAGCCATGCAGTTTTTTGCAATGCCACTTTGCTCCTGGATCAAGTCAGCCGAATTTTCGACTAGTTTCGTTCCATACCATGACTGGATTTCAGAGCCCTGATTGCCGCTTGGAAGTCTGAGTAGATGTTTATCCTTCTAATGGGTAGCACCCTGGTGCTTAACCAAATGTCTGCTTTCTTTATAGTGGCTACCTCTGCCTGAAACATGGTGCAGAAATGCGGAGAATACACCTCTTCGAACACATTTTAACTGGACCTTTGTTCTACAGAGAGAGAGATCTCATCTCATTAACTTGGCGATTTTAAAGAAGTTAAATCAACTGATGTCTTTTTATACGCTCTTCAATATTTGCTTTGCGGTAAACCTTTCTGTTTAGGATCAGGTACAAATAATGGACTTAGTCAAATAGCATAAGTGAAACGCCACAGAGTGAGGGAAGCTGAACATCAGACACTTTATATCTGCTGGTGTACAAGAGGAGCTCCGTTTTTCTAGGATTATTAGAAAGTTCGAAACTGGCCAATTCGTACCTTAAACTTTAGTACCCCCGAATAATATTCATACAGATTATCCAGGAACTTTCCCCTGACGATGAGCGCCACGTCGGCAATGTAGGCGATAATGCTATAGCCTCTCCTTTTCAGCTTCTCCAGAACCCTTTTGACGACCACGAAACAGGGAAATGGTTGCTCTATGTGGACGTAACCAAACAATTTTTTTTTTCAGTGTGAGTGTACGTTCACACAGAAAGCCGATCAGCGCCGATTGAAGCAAAGCAGAGAGAGAGAGTTTTTGTATGGAAGCGGCTTTAAGGATAAATATCACAAAAGTTACCTGCAAGGAAAAGCAGCTTAAATATATACATATTTATTAAATTTGCTGCAATTTCTTTCTCTAAAAATGTATTTAATTATTTTGTTTTTTTTTTACTCGCATCAGCGTCAAGAGCCCGGAAAATAAAAAAAAATGCTTTGCTTCTCGGCCACGCTTGCTGTGTGAACTTACCCTAAGTCAGGAATTTCACTATCACTTCGGTGCGGTTTATGAAAAGTCACCTCAATGTCGAGCAGCGGACTTACCGCGCAGTTTTTGCTATTTTAAGACCCCGTAGAATTTGGAAAATTGCATGACAGGCAGATTCCAATGATCTACCCTACAGAAGAGAGGCTGATTG
Organism: Rhagoletis zephyria; assembly: GCF_001687245.7. Taxonomy (NCBI): domain Eukaryota; kingdom Metazoa; phylum Arthropoda; class Insecta; order Diptera; family Tephritidae; genus Rhagoletis; species Rhagoletis zephyria. The sequence goes on from NW_016159214.1 coordinate 67,714, forward strand.
ATCCGTAATCTAAACCTATGTATGTATGTACCTATGTCTGAGATTGTATTTCTCGCGTATCTATCGTTATTTCTTTAAAACTAGACCACCGACTTTGATTTAAATGCAATGAAATCGAGCCCTAACCGCCAAAAAAACGTAAGGGACCGTTTTTTCAAAAATTTCTTTTAAATGCGTAAATGCATTTAGATGCTCTAAGAACATTTCTGTATCAAAACGAAGATTTGGAAAAAAGGTTTATTCTTATTCCGAAAATTGCATGACAATGAAATGATTTAATAATAATAAAAAAAAAAAAAAATTCGCAGTTTTGATATGGAGGCTAAAGATAGCATAGCATGCATATATGTATGTATATTTGTAGACCATACATACATATGCATCCACTAAGCCATTTTAAGCATCCGCAAACAATGTTGGCCAACTAAACTATGTTGGCAGTCAACAAAAATGCCAACAACAGCTGCAGCAGCAACAACAACGACAACAAAAACAGCATGCACACACGTCAGTTGTCGCTACAAAAAAGTGTGAAAAAACGCTGATTTACTGAATGAAGTTGAAACGTTGAATCGCCGCAATCGTTTATTATCAGCAGACGGTGGTGGCAGACGACGACGACGACGACGACGACGATGACAATGGGAAAAACACCAACAACAACAATAACAGCAGCCGTAGCAAAAGTGATCAAAATAAAAATAACCGTGGCAGCGCACAATCAACCAAAAAAAAAGCTATAGATAATTCGCATAAGATTGCAGGCGACTGCAGCCAGCAACAGAAATGGCTGCAATGCTGCTGGTGAACAATGCGCTAGCCAGTTGCTGTGGCACACATATGGATGCATACATAATGCGAAAAGCAAATTGAAACACATGCACACACACACACACACCTGCATGCAAACTTGAATGCCCTCCATTGCCGGCTTTAAGTGGGCGACAGACAGTCCATCTAATTCTAAATTGTTTTATGCCTATTTTCATTGTATGCTTTTTGGAAAAAATACAATTTTTAATTACAAAAAAAAAAAACTTTTTGCGAGTACTCGTATTTTGCGCACATTTTGTACTTCTGTGCATTTCCATTGTTCGCCTAATTTTGCCAACATACTTGCCAACTAACTAAATCAAACCACGCCTCCTCCAACGCGTCAGTGCGTCAGCAATGCAGCGCTGCAGCGCCTAAAGATAGATCAGGTTATTTATGGCCGACGCACAGCATAAAAGTGCATCACCACCACCACCACCATCACCACCATCACCGTCACTACAGTCGTCGTCGTCGTCGTCGTCGTCGTCGTCCCCGTCGTATACACTTGGGCATAAAAATTCATTTTCGCAAAATGAGTGGCGAGTGTGCGACAAATGCTGACGCAGTCATGTGCCAACCAGCCAGCAAAGCAGCTAACAGCAAATGCAACAACAATCACAAACGAAAATTAAGAAAAAGCAACAGCAACAGCAATAGCAATGTGACGATCGTCATCCATAGTCGGCGATCAGCCAAGAAATCGCAACAGTAACAACAACTGGGAAAGATGGTTGGTGCAGTGGCGGTTGCGGAAGCGGAGCATCAACAGCACGGAGCAGAAGCATCATCGACAACATTAAGCACAGCGGCAACAACAATAACAAAAGATGCAAGATAACAAAAAAAAAACAACGATTGCAAGGAAAACATGCTGCTACATTAGGATGCCTCACTAAGAAAAAAAAGTAGCTCCTTCGTCAAGCGATTCGTAAACATTGTTCCACTTTCTGACCCTTACCACCACTTTTTATTTATTTTTGGACTTAAATCAGGGTCAGTCCTGTGCTTATATACTTTGAGAGTACCTTTAAAAGGCAAACTGATAAAATTGAGGCTGAACTGTAAAAATGGAACCCTCGAACTCTAGCCATGGTCTCACAGCACCCTTATGCCTACCGTCTATACTTCCATTTCTGTTCACCTGAGTAAAATTAAGCAACGAGGTACTTAAAACCTTTTGGGGGGTTCAAGGGTTAATAGAATGACTTAGAAAATGTAAATTTCATAAAAGCACAAACATCTCTCCATTTTACTTTATGGATATTCATTTTTTCCTCATTTTGATGTTTCAAAGCAGAAAATTACTAGTAATTTTTGCTTCTATTTTTTTTTTTTGCATTCATTAAAGCACAATTAGAGTTGAGATATGCCCTTTGAAGCTTAAAATTCTGACAAATCCCAAGTGGCTGAACATTTCTGAAATATCCCGAAAATCCTCGAGAAACACCACAAGGTCCAAAAAAATTTAGAAAAGTCTGAAAAACCATTAATTATTTTTTTTTTAATTTCTGAAGAATTCATAAAAGTTCCTAAAGGTCCCGAAAATTCCACAAAAAATACAAAGGCTGGAGATTCATGAAAAAATACCGAATACAACAAGAAAGATCATAAAAAATTGTAAAAACTACCGTAAGGTGAAAAAATTATAAAAATCTTAAAAAATCCTGAAAAACCGTAAACTTCATATTTTAATTTCCGTAGCTCCGTGGAAACTAAAAAAAAATCCGAAAAAACTACAAAAGGCTGGATATTTATGAAAAATACCGAATATAACAAAAAAGGTTACAAAGAAATCTCTAAAATTACCAATTGATACAAAGAAACTTAGGAAAATCTCAAAAAATCAGGAAAAGCCGCGAACTTTATCTTTTCATATCAGAAAGAATCCATAGGAAATCCGAAGGCCCAGGAAAGTCAAATAATAAAAACATTTTTAAAAAAATGGAAACCTCGTCAACTGCATCTCTTTATGTATTTCCAAAAGAATGCATAGAAGCTCCGCACGGTCCCGAAAAGTATAAACAAAGTCCGAAAAAATCCGAAATCCGGAATACAACAAGAAAAGTTACCAAAAACCTCTAAAAGTCTAACAACATCGTAACTGAAATGGAAAATGTCGTGACTCAAAATTTTTATTTTTTTCATTAAATGATGTGGGAGTTGTAATTCGACGAAATCCATCATATCAATCAAAAACTGAATTTTGACTTTTTTATTAGTTTCGACTTTTTGAATTTCAGCGACGATGTTTGTTGCGCCTTTCCGAATTTCAGGTGACGATATGTATGTATGGATTTGTTTACAGTTTGAAAATCTTAAAAATACTTTATATTTATTTATTTATTTTATAAAAGGCTTACATAACAATAACAATTATTATATAAACCATACAACACAGCGCTATATTATATGTATGTAGGTCTTCTTTTCAGCTTGGTTTGAGCCCAAAAAATTTGATGAATGTCAAAAAATATGTTCTATACACACATATGTATATAGACAAACAATTTTCTGAATCTCTTCTCCGGATTTTGTTTTGCATGGAACCTGTGGCAATACTCTTCGCCACATAAACAGGCAACCAACCACCCTTGCATTTGCGTCTCGCATTGCTTGTTTGTGCAACCTTATTCGCGCTCCTTCACCACCACTACAACTCCCACCCGACACAATTCATTTATCCCCTTGTGGATACTGAAAATGTTCAGTTATTTTTAGCTTTTGCATCAAAATGCAATGCTGCAACGTCCGCCTCCGCCTCCGCCGTCGTCGTCACTGCCGCCGCTGCCGCTGATAAATGTGTGTTGTTGCAGTTGCGGTGCCATTGCTGCGTTTCAATAATTTTTCTTCAACTTACATACATACACGTACTATATAGGGACATTTGTGTGCGTGTTGTTTTTACACAGATTTTTACGAAAACAATTTTGACTTGCTTACGCTTTGCATTTTGCTTTTTCGCCGTTATTTGCGTTAGGTTTTGTGTTTTTTTTTGTGTTTCCAAAGTAGGTATATATAGGGATGAGATGATACGTGTAAATACTCGATACTTTTCGTTCGATACCAAGTAATTTTGGTATCTATACTTTTGAACCTGGGTTCAAGCCCTGGTCAAAGCAACATCGCAAAAAAAATATAGAAAAATGGTTTTTTCTTAACAGCGGTCGACCTCCGAGTGTATTTCCGCCATGAAAACCAGCTTCTCATAAAAATACAATCGCGGATCGGAGTCGGCGTAAAACTGTAGGTCCCTCCTCTTTGTGTGACAACATCCAGGCGCACGTCAAAAATCGGAGCAGAAGCTCGGCCAAACACTAATATATGTGTAAGCGCCAATTACATTACATTTTTGAACCAAGTACTTAGTGGGTATCGAAAAACAAATATGTACTCGTATCGAAACCCGATTCGATTCTTCGCGCTGACAAGACTAGCGGAAAATCCAAGAGGCGAGAAGTCTAGCTCTGTTATCGAAGAAAAGAAACAGAGTTGATTAAAAACAAAAACTTCTTAAGCAGGGATCACACGATTTGTACAGATCTGTGAGTTTTGACAGTTATAGAGTGTGTGGTAAGTATCGATATGAGTAGGTATCGATACTACATATAGATTCGATATTTTTTAGGTATCGATACGTTCTATCGATATTACTTCCAAGTGAAAGTATCGATACCTGCGTGGTATCGTTTCAGCCCTAGGTATACACATATGTACATATGTACATAAGTTTATGCATATGAACATAAGTATGCTAAGATATGTTGTGCTATGAATGCCCATTTATACCTTTATACAATATACATATGTACATACATACATATATGTGGTTCTTTTTGCTACGGGTATCTTGTATGACGCGTTAGCAAGCACTATGCGCGACGGCGGCCGCAGTTAGCAGCCTCCCCAGCCGGCACACGTTTATGACTTTGCGTTGTTGTTATTTTTTGTTCTTGCGGCTACGTTAATATTGACTGTGTATGCTAGTTGTTGTTGTTGTTGATGTTGTTGTTGTTGATGTTGTTGTATGTGCTGTAGACTGCCACTGTTTTAAAATAATTTTTTGTTTACTTCTTTCTTATTTTTATTAACAATTCTCGTTCCTTTCGTTGAAAAGACGTCAATGAACGAGGAATGATATTCAGATTTGAGAGAATTTTCTGTACGAAAATCATGAATTTAAGATCACAGCTAAACATATTTACATACGTACATATCTATATAGATTTGTACGTATTTCTATAAGCACGGTTGCGCTGTTGGTATTTGAGTGAAAATCTCTTTCACCATTTCTAGGTGATTCTTTTGTTTTTTTTTTTTAATTTTTTATTTTGGCTTTTGCATTTACTGTTCATCCGATATTACAAGCAATCAATTTTTAAACACGAATTTTTAATGATGATCTCAGGATTAAATTTGATCTTTTTAGCAGAAATATTCAAAAGAATGTCGTAGTTTATTGGAGCAAATGTGCATACGTTAGAGTGCCTCAACAAAAAATTCGGTTTTTCCACCGAAATTATAAAAGTTATTATATTTTACGTTAGCTAGATTGATTTGAAAATAATTAAAAAATCTCACTCTTTTGAATCCGCTGTTATAATTTTTAAAGATTTAATGCAGACCTTCTATTCTTCAACTCTTCTATCATCTGAGGTGATTTCTTGGGATAAAAATATTTTTTAAAACTAATTTTATTTATAAAAAAAGCGGGGTTTCGAGGTGTTTTCAAATCGATCGAACCCGCGTAAGTCTTAATATTTTTCTGAAATAGCTTTGCAGAGGTCTCATAATATAATAGATTTTATGACTCCGATAGAAAAGCAGTACCACATTTTTTTTTTGTATGAAGAGTACTGCACCCTAATTTACATACATGTCCATGCATGTATTTAAATTGGAAAAACATATAAGTATGTACTTATATATGTACATATATAATTGCTATATACGTATGTGTAAATAGAATAGAATAGAGAAGAAATTTAGGCCAGTGGGTGCGAGTCATGCCATAAGCCCACCGAACTCGGGCTCATTGTGGTAGCAGATACCGATATTGAGAAGGGCGAATCGTTTATCATCTACTCTTAAAAAACTATATGATTGGATTTCCACAGCCATCACGTTTGAGGCGCTCTTAGACCATAAGTGTAATGCTTTAACTACTTATTTCTTTTTCGTTCGGGAACTAAAAGTTTTTGTTCTACGGAAAAATCATGTTGTAAATCTTAGCATCATTATTATCAATAAAAAAAAAAAAAAAAAAAAAAACAAAGCATAAATTCTCTCAGTGTCATCCCTTCACTATCTTTGTTTACCGTAGTCTGACGCAAGTTTTGTGTGAAAAATATCTTACCCTACGTTTCTTATCATCTTTCGGTCAGGTATATGTTTTGTGTTTTGTCCTTTCAACACTAATCTAAAATTCTGAACTGTTAAGAGGTACACTGCAGTTGGTGTGCGCTGTAGAGTTTTTTAGCGCTGCCGAGCTCATAATCCCTGTAGACCTGGTAGGCCTTAGAACGTATACGAATTACCGTCTGTTAGACTAATCTAAAGAAATAACACTAAGGTACTCAGCCATATTTTTTTTTAGTTGGTAGTTGGAAGTCAGCTCAATAACTTCGATCATTCCTGATTTAGCCAGCAGTACTTTGTGGTCCTGAAAAGTTGAATGTTGACTTACATGAGTAGTTTATCTGAGGCTACCACAAATCGTAAAGAAATCCAGAAAGTAGCTCTGAAAAATTTTATTCGGAGGGTAAAGCGTTGCACAGTGGTGGCTAATGGAGATTACCGCCATGGCTATTTCCACCCTGACCCTAAATGAAACTAATTTTTTAGCGGAATCCTTTAGTGCTTCTGATATCTTCTCCCGACAGTAGGATTTACATAACTGGACCTCCCGAATTTATGTATACACAACAGGCTAAGAACAATTACTTTAGCAAGATTCCTGAAGAACTGTTTAGAAAATTTAGTATGCTGGTACAAGGACACCAGTAGAAAAACATCCCTGATTTAATTTAAGGGTCCAGTAATTTAAAAAGAATGTAATCAGAACAAATCACTGATTGACAAGGTATGTATTTTTAATAAAATAACATATACGGTGTTGTAAACCTTTGGTTTGATACAATTATTATTTTAGTTTAACTAAATTTGACTTCACAAACAGGTGGCGACCCTCTTCGTCATATTTGCCAGCTAAAACCTTCTTAAACCTCTTTCGTCTGACTCCAATGTGGTGATACTTTTCTATTTCAATTACTTAACTAATTCCTTTAATTCAAACAGAATTTTATTTTTTAAACAGGTGGCAACCCTCCACATGTAGTTAAGAAATAAACCCTTTTCACACAAATATCAATTGATACCCATCTCTTAATAATTCAATTAACTCATTAAAAAAGTGGAATTAGTTTTTTAAGAGGTGGCAACTCTTTTTGTCCACATATTAATCTAGTACTTCATTCTTGAAAATAAAACGAATCGTGCAGATCCGATGGCACTGACAAACAATGAAAAAATGATTTTATGCATTAGCAAAAAACGCCTTACTTCAAAAAGTGCAAAAAAAATAGCAGGTTTTTATTTCTTCTTACAAAAGCTAAGAACCTGTATTATTTAATAAAATAATAAAAAAAACATATTTTTACATATACATTTTACTCATTCCATTAAAATTTACCATTTTTTTAAATGTTGATTAAAAAAAATTGTTTTTCTGGAATACCGCAGGGATACCCTGTATTTAGTATTATTGTAAAACTTTTATTCCTGTAGTTCTCTACTGTCTGTATGGAAATAAAAAACGTTAAACCAACATTTTATTCCAAAAAATGTATTTTTGACATTTGTTTCCGTGAAGAGCTTAAGCATGGCTATGATCTTACTGAAATTCATAACATAAAATTTTTCGACTTTAGTGGCTCCCTGGCGGCATATAATTTATTTTATAGGAAAATTTCTGTTTAATTCTTTTTAGTGGATAAATTACCTTTATCGAAATACTAACACACGTTCACATTGAAGACACCGAATTTTTCGATTTTTGCCCACTTAAGTGGCACTGTGCGACGCAGAAAGTCGAACACTTCCTCTTCCACTGCCAAACTATAGCTAAATTGAGAAGACGATGTCTCAATTAAAGCTTTTCTATAAACTATTAGACTTAAGTCTGACAAAGATCTGCGATTTACAACGCTTCATAAACCTTTCTACGATCCAAAATGATATCACAACTGGACATCAGTCCTACAAGTATCACAGATGATCTATGAGGACAGCTACTCCAACCTAACCGAATTTAACAGAATGTAACTCTCACCGGTCATTAGATTTCTCAACAAGATGTGGGACTCGAACTTCAACTTAAAATTTCGTTTGGAAAAAATGACGCAGAAAACTTCGACCCAGCCTAGTGCGACCCAGCCTAGTGCAAGCTGAAACCGAGGCATTGACATGGAAATTCAACATTAAGGCTTCAACGATATCGCTAAGATCGGTAGAATAAAGATGGCGATATAACTCTAATGCGATGGTAAAAAAGTGCTCATATATTAAGTGTGCAGACTTACATATATTGTAAGTGATCGAAATTTTTCACTCAGGAAATATGTTTTTGATTTCAAGTAACTAATTCTAAAATCTCTAAATTATTTTTAGCTTAATTACATTTCGAGGTGTTGGACTTTCTCACCGGAAGTGTGGAAAGAACTCTGTGCGTGTGTGTACTTTACACACTGCATCGATCATTGTGGATTAGAAGTAGCCGCATCGCAATGATCGAAAACAAATAAAATAGTATTTTAGTAATATTCGATTCGACTAACAACGGAGATAACATTTTATTTTATTTTTTTTGCATTTTTTACAATGCGATATACCATGTATGAATAATTCGACAGCGCTCTGGAAGAGACTAGCAAACGTCGAATACGTTAAGTAGCGGAAAATCCATAGCATTTCGAATATTTAACTGATAATTTATACTACATACGAGTTCATACATGGATGCGTATGTATGTTTGAGTGTATTATGGTGTGCGTATAAAATGAATAAATGTGCAAATACAATAAATATATATAATATATGTACATAGGTATAGCATTTGTATGTATGTATACGACGGCACATACTTACGTACACACATATGTATGGAAATGCCTGCGTTTTTACCAATGAATGAATGAATTCCTAAAGTGGTCACTCCACGCCCTCTTTGCCTTTCGTGCGCGCCTGCTCTTCATTCATCATCAACCAGCAATGGGCAGGCAATGTGCGATCATAGCAATAATGAAGCGCTCACATAATCAGCAAATATCTACATATCAAACTATACATATTTACACATGCGTATGTATGTATGCTTATACTTGATTTGGAGTGGCTTGGCAAGGTGGGACGTGGAGAGGAGAAGCGCATCGCAGCCGTAGTCGAGGTCAAAAGATTAGTAGATCGTGTCGTTTGTGTGTTGTTTTTATTTTTTTTTCTTGTATAGAGAGGAGCCCAAACGATTGTGGCGATCGTCGCACAAACGAGCGTGTATGTGGGCACACGTAGATAGTGCAGATGAACATACATATGTACATACAAAATCAACCACATGTAGGCTTATACATACATACATATATACATAGATACGTGTAGGCATAATACACACTGGCCACGCATAGCAACACCGGATGTGAGCCGGGCGTTACAAATGCTTGCAGCACAAGCACAATTTACTGATTTTAATAGGGAAAAGGAATTATGTAGTTAGNGTGTGTGTTGTTTTTATTTTTTTTTCTTGTATAGAGAGGAGCCCAAACGATTGTGGCGATCGTCGCACAAACGAGCGTGTATGTGGGCATACGTAGATAGTGCAGATGAACATATGTACATACAAAATCAACCACATGTAGGCTTATACATACATACATACATACATACATAGATACGTGTAGGCATAATACACACTGGCCACGCATAGCAACACCGGATGTGAGCCGGGCGTTACAAATGCTTGCACCACAAGCACAATTTACTGATTTTAATAGGGAAAAGGAATTATGTAGTTAGTCTACGCCATTTTGGTTGGGAGAAAATTGTTAAATTCATTAAGGGAGAGAATTGTACGCAGCCTCTTTAAATTTTAATAAAAAAAAAAATAAGTTTTATAAAATTCACTTTATAGGAATAGTTTTATTACTGCCATACTGTCTATATCTTAAGTTCCTAAATAGTGGGGAAGAAGAGCGCGGGTAATTTTCAGTTTTGAAAGCAAAANAAATTGTAAGCAGCCTCTTTAAATTTTAATAAAAAAAAAATTAGTTTTATATAATTCACTTTATAGCAATAGTTTTATTACTGCCATACTGTCTATATCTTAAGTTCATAAATAGTGGGGAAGAAGAGCGCGGGTAATTTTCAGTTTTGAAAGCAAAATTAGATGTCGCTCCTATGTGATATGATAGAAAGCTTTGGGCAAATAATCGACTATGAAATAGGATGAAACACTTTAAAGAAGGTTTCTTTGTACATGGAATGTCACGCTTAGTAGTGGACGAGCTTTCACAATATTACTTACTAATATATTTACTAGAAGATGAATTCTTTCGTGTATAAGAAATGGAACGTGCGAGAGGCTTTTATGGAGGAACATGTCCAGGCGAGGATTTTGCAGTTTCACACAGAGACCAGAGAGCAGTGGTAGAGTAGCACAGAGAGAGAAGTCCCAGGAGCCATTAGGGCAGGCATATGTGGTCCCATTCTTTAGTCCATCTGTGCCTAGGAAGGGAATTATTGAGCATTTTTCAAGTTGAACACAATAATAAATATCTGCTTGGGTTATATGCCGCAAGAAAATAAAGGGAATCGAGGTGGCGAACATCTTAGCGAGAAAACCGCCTCAACTCACACAGAGCATGAAGCATTCTCTGGAAAGATATAATAGGAGTAACCTAAAGCCAAGTCATTTGAATAAGTTAGGAATCTGACCAAATTTGATTCTCTGTCGCTTTTGTGGCTCAGCTAAAGAGATACCACTTATTTTATAAAATGAGATAACCGATAGTTCTTCGCAGCGATCATATCGAGCCCTAACCGGCAAAGTAAGGTAAACGACATTTTTTTCAAAATTTTCTTTTTGATGCAGAAATGTATCTAAATGCACTAGGAATATTTCTGCATCAAAAAGAAAATTTCGAAAAAAATTTCGCTTACGTTATTTTGGCGGTTAGAGCTCGATATATTGGGTCGCAATGACTCATCATAGGCAGATTTTTTTTTGCATTTTTAGCTACTACTAAGGGTAAGAATTTAATGATTTCAATTCAAGAATGTATGTACATATATAAAATAGAAAAAGGATAATAACTCAGGTGGGAAATGAAATGCATTTTTTAGCAGGCGTTGTACAGTTCTTCTATGGCCTATAATCGGTATAATAGGGAAACTCGATGAGCTCTAAACAGAAAGGTGACGCTCGCTCTATCCAGCCACCATATAGCGATTATAAATTGTTCCTTTCCAGTATATTGTACAGTCTCTGCAATTATTTATTTCGAATACTTTTTATAATTAAATTATGGCAAGGACCTACTTAATCTAGATAGATTTCCCTGAGGAACGCTGTACAGGCCTTTTCTACAATGCATATTCCATAATAATTATGATGAGGGGATATCATGGAACTTCCATTAAAGAAAGTAAAGTTACGCTGATGCCTCTAGTCAAGATTCTCTATTTTAGAGCCAGTTCAGGCAGCGGAAAAGAAATCCTTCAATAAGAGAACTTGTCAGAAAACATAACGCATTCACTATCTATAGCTGTGGCACACCTGTTCACATCTTATCGGCGGAAATTATATGACTGAAATCATAGCTCTGTTAGAGAAAAATTATCCAACGGATAGATCAATGCCAAATTATAAAAGGTGTCTCCCAACTCCACATTGTATAAATTCGCTTTGGGATAGATAGTTTTGCTTGTAAGGCATTGGCTTGCTGCTATCAAAGAAATTTTACTAAAGGATACGTTGCTAGTCTCAGCACAGGTTAACCGAGTCAATATTTTGCATCTTCGGCCTGCAGAGGAACTGAAACCGATCCAAGAACGGATTTACGGTAGCCTCTTCTGTGCCGGAAGTGGGCATATTAATAATGTTTTTCTGTAATAGGACCTATGTACATACATACATATATACGTACTAGGTTTCGTTAAGACAGGTTTTCGTTACGTAATCTCACGAACAGAAAATATCCAGGAAATTTGTTTTTAGATCATTGGAAAATCGTTATTTTTTTACTTAAATTTTTTAATCGTAAAATTGTTGCTTTTTTGATATTTTTTAACTGTTTAAATGGAGACTATTTTTATAGCCGTTTTAAATCCTTTATGATCTAAAAAATTAAATCTGAAAATAACGGTTATGGCATGATCGATAAAATAGAAATCATAAATTAACAACTTAATTTGAACGGGAAAAATATAAATCTAATTTTAACGGTTAAATTATGATTTTTTATTCTAAAGATCATAACCGTTACGGTCACGGGGTGATTTTTTTTTTTTTATGTTTATATTTCAATTTATTTTCAAAAGTTTTTTAGCTGATTTCATATATCTTCTTTTATTCTTTAATGCCATTTTATTTCGTTTTATTTAATTAAATTTTACCGTATTTTATTTTGCTTCATTTTATTTCTTATTTTATTTAAATTTTATTTTCTCTAGTTTAAAGTTTTACTTTATTCTATTCGAGTATTTTATATGCCTTTTTTGTTAAGTTTATCATTTTTTCATATTGTTTTGTTTTCCATTAATTAATTTATTTTTATTTTACTTTATTTTGAAGGTGCATTAGAAATGGTAAGCCCACCTAAAACCGATTTTTTATTTAATTTAATTTTATATTGTTTATTCAAATTACATATTTTATTATATCTAATTTCACTTTGTTTTATATATTCATTTATTAATTTATTATTTATTTTGTTTTTGTGTTGTTTATTTTATTTTATTTTATCTTCTTTTATTTCCTTTTGCATTTCTGCTTTTATATTTTAATTCTATTATATGTTGTTTTATTTTTCTTTAACTGTTTTTTTTTTATTTCATTTCCTTGTATTTTAATATAATTTCTTTTATTTATATATTTTTATTTGTGTGCTTTATTTTGTTTCATTTTTAGTTATTGGTGTTTGAATTTTTTTATTGTGAACACTTTAATAAGCTCGAGACCCAGTAAATAAATATAAAAAAAACTCCAGGTTGACCAGGTACAATTAAGGTTTCCTGAGGATGACCTCAGGTTGTGGTCTAAATATCAGCAATTAAAAAAACTCAATAAAAAGAGATTTAAGTTTTATTTTGTTTTTGTCTTTTTTATTTTAATTTTATATATATTATATCTTTTTATTTTATTCTAAGTGAAGGATGTCTTTTCAACTCCAAGGAAATAATTTTTAAACAATTGCGTATCGCTTTCTACATATGTAATTCTTCTTGTCAACTTACATTTTATGTTAAAAGCAATCCAAGCGTTGTGGTTTTTTTTATACAGAAAAACGCATTCACAAGTTAGTGTTGTTGGTGTGCTGATGATGTTTGGCGGCAGTCAACAAGTGAGTTGAAATAATTTTTTATAAAGTATGTACTATATTGTTTCAAGCGTTGTTGTAAAAAATATAATTTTGACTCTTGATTTCTGTTAAATTTCAAAATTTTTCATATTAATTTTTTT
>NW_016159214.1:83578-93368 GCF_001687245.7 Rhagoletis zephyria
ACCTTGGTGAATGTCATTAGGGGTATTCACGATCCGGTGCATACCATTTATGCCATCTATGCACCATGCTAGACAGCATGCACTGGATCGTGAATATAACTATTGATTTTTAAAAAAGAACATACATAGAATTCTACTGGTATGGGTGCCAAGTACACCAGGATATTGAGTGTAATTTTCAATCTGACGAATTAGCAAAGAAAGGCACGACCACTTTTAAACAGTTTTTTAGATATCACTCCATTTTAGTTTCCAATGAACGCTTCAACCTTTCGACCTGTGGGTCATCAGGGATTATCTGATTATATCACTTTGCTCGCGCAGCTACCACAGCCGCAATGGCCCAGTAAGCAAAGTACTGGCATGTCGTTCGAACGAGCCAAGGTTCTGGTCCTTGGGCAGCATAATTTTTTTATTTTATTAATTTTTTGTTTTCTTTAATTTAATTTTTTACTTTATTGTTTTAAAACGAAAAATATATATATATTTTTTTAATTTCATTATATGTTAAGGAACTTTTATTTTAATTTTTATGTATTTTTTCTTTTGTTTAGTTTAATTTTTTTTTTTGTTTTTAGATTTTATTGTTTTAAAATGAAAAATATTTTAATTAAGTTTTCTGTAGTTTAATTCGCTTTGAATTGCTCAATTTTTTTTTAAAAGAAACTTATTTTTTGAAATATCATTTAATTTTTAGAAACTAAGTGTATTATTTTTCCTTTTACTTTATTAAAGTTTTTTTTTCATTTCTTAATTAAATTTTATTTTCATTTTTATTTTATTATTTATAATTTTAAAAAGAAAAACATGCGTTATTTACTTAAATTTTTAGAAACATATGTTATTATTTTTCTTAACATTTTTAGACTTTTTTGTTTTAAAAAGAAGCATATTTTTGAAATGTCAGCTAATTTTTAAAAACTTATTTGGAAATATTATATTTTTTATTTCGTTTAGAAAACTTATTGCTAAAAGACAAATAGAGTAATGACATGACCTCCTCGTTAGCAGATCTCTCAATTAGACTTTCTCAATTAGACTTTCGAAAACAGCTCCAAGATGGTTGCCCGAATTGACAATTTTCTTACGAAATGCTTTTGCCGTTCGAAAGACTGTCGTTAGTTGAACGACAGTTGCCAGAATTACCCTGGAAATCTCCCTCCCTATGAAGAACCTTAAGGTCCACTATTTAATGTGAAATCAGAGCGGGCATGAATTGATCAATCTAGACTTTATAAGCCGAATTAAAAGTTACCAAGGAAAAATTCCCAATTTTGAGGAAAAATTACCAAAACGGCAACGCTATTGTACATATATGAATGGTATATGTATGCCCGCATGAATTTTTTGCTTATTTAGTTAGTTGGGTTGAGGCTGACTGCTGGACCGCCATCTCCATGTTGATCAACGCCGTGTCTCGTCGTCGTACACATATGTATGTATGTTTATGTATACTACTGTTGAGGGATCGCGAACCGGATCGCGTTCACAATGACAGCTGTGGTGGCTTGTTAACCAAGCGTGGTCGTCGCTGTCGTTGTCGTTGTTGTCGTCTACATCGCTCCACAGTCAAACAGGGCACATGACGGACGTACAAATTAATGACGACTATTGTTGTAAAATTGTTTGTTGCGATTGCTGTTATTTAGTTAATATGTTTGTTTGTATATTTCAACATACAAATGTTTGTATGTATGTAATTCCCCATTAGGCATGTTGTTGTGGTTTTTAGTCGTGATTGTGGTTGGCGTTGTCGTCGTTGGGTCAAACTGTGGCTATGACTGCCTGCCTAGCCAGCCTTACCCAGCCTCAATCCCCACGATCTCCACTGCGAACGTTACAAATTTGCTTTGAATGTAGGCTTTGGCGAGCCAGCTGAAGTGGCTTAGTAACTAAATAGATTTGTGCGTACACATGTTTGTGCATATGTACTTACATGCATAGTTTTATGTTTGCTAGGCTTTGTAATATTCAGCTTGCAGCCTCTAGATCAACTATTTCCGTTTTTCATTTACCATGTATGTATGTACATATGTACCACCCTCATCCGTCACAGTTGCTTTCATTGCTGCCGCGAGAAAATAAATTTTCAATTATTTTCATTTCATATTGATATGAATATACATATGTACATATATACATACATACATATGTATGCATGCATTTAGATACAAATAAATGAAGCAATGACTTTTTATGTTTTATTAATAAAATTTTGGAATGTCCGCTTTCACGCCTGCCTTCATACATATGACTTTTGTTTTTGCAATTTTGTGTGCTTTTGCCGTTGTTTTTTTTTTGGGGGTTGCTATTTTCGTTACGCTTTCTCGATCACTGCGGATTCCTTTTATTTTATTTCATTTCATTTTATATTTTATATTTTTTTCGTTTCACAAATACTTATATTTACATATGTATTTTTTTTCTTTTATATTTTTATTGTTTTGCTGTTCACCACTTGCACACATCGCGTTCATATTTGCAATATATATTTATAGGTGTTTTTTTTTTGTTTAACAATTATTTGTGGTTGTTGTTTGCGTTGCTTTCATTTGTCAATGAAATGAATGAATTTGCACTTGTGCGACGGCAAAAACGGACATTTCGGTGGGCGGTGTGTATGGCAGGAAATCAAGCAAGCGAGCGAGGTAGCGAGCATTCGAGCAAGTTAACGCCGGATGCTTGTAGTTAGCCGACCGCGTGAGGCGGTGAGTGAATTTTTGAATTGTTGGCGTTGGTGGATGTACTACATACATACCTATGTACGTACTAGTATTGTACTGCAATAAGAAGGAAGATGTGGGAGGCGGCTTAGACGAGTAGATGATACTTAGTATGTATGTATATACATATGTAGATGGATAAGGAGGGTTGGGATAGCAATTAAAAATGTTTTTGAAGGAATTTTGATGGATTTGTTTTGGAGAGAAAAAGAGAGGAGAAGAGAGGTAGAAAATGCATTTGATTAAAATTTTTTAAATTTTGTTTTTTATATTTTTTTTAAAGATTATTTTATGCAGTTCTAACAAATTTGTACATTGATGCAATAAATTTGTTAGAGCTACAGAGGAGGGGAAAAAGAGATAACATTTTATGTGAGAAAATTTTGAAAAATTATTTTGTTTTGCAAAATTTTTTTATGCGTCTTATACAAACTTGATCATATTCGCCTTTTTTTTAGAGATAAAGAGGTGAAAGAAAAAACCGTTTGGAGAAATTTTAAAAACAAGAGTTGGCATAGCAATTGAAAAATGTTTCCAAAGGAATTTCCTCGGATTTGCTTTTGAGAGAGAGAAAGAGAGAAGGAGGAGAGTGATACAAATTTTTTATATGTAATTTTTTGTAAATTTGTTTGCGATATTACACATCATAATACATACATACATACATTTGTTAGAGACAAAATTTGTTTTGGAGAAAATTTTTAAAAACTTTTTGGTTTTGAATAGATTTTTTATGTGTCTTGTACAAATTTGATCATGTTCTAAAACTTTTGATTTTTTCGAGAGAAAATAAGAAAAATTTGTTTGGAAAATTTTTTTGCTTTGCAATTTTTTTATACTTATAGATTTCGTATGAATTTTATCATATTCCAATACATTTGTTTTTGGGAGGGGGAAGTGGAAATAGATAAATTCTGCTTGGCATTTTTTTGTTTTGAATTTTTTTCATTTCATTTGTTTTTTTCGGAGAGAAAAAGTGGGGAAAAGATATATGTACATATGTATCTATTTTTCTAATAATTTTTGGAAAATTTTAGATTTTTTTTTAATTCTTTATGCACCTTGTAAAAATTTTATCATATTCCAATAATTATTCAAACTGCAGTAAGACGAAAACAACTATCTTGGTATGTACATATTATTACTCGGCTGCAGTTGTTGATTTTTCTGTTTTCTTTCGCTAACTTCCTCCAATGAATTTTGTGCTGATTGTATTTATTAGGCGCACAGGGTTTTTCGTTGATTGTTAATGAATGAATTTTTACAAAATTCACTGACTTTGCATTGTTTTTTTTTGCTTGTTTTGTTTATTTAAGTTATAACAAATTGTTTAGCGCTTATTACTTAATTGAGGCTGCGAGAGTAGCAAAATATTTTTTATTAAACAAATTTTGGAAATAACTTGCGTAAATATGCGTCTATGTAAGTAGACGTAATTCAAATATTTATACGAATTCGACCGGAAAGTCGTTTGGCACACGCATTTGCATAAAAATTATAGTAATTTGTGTATAAAAATCACTCTTCACTCAAAAATTTCGTACAAAAAAAATATGCGAAAGTATTTTTTTATTTTAATTTTCGTTGAACTAAAAGTTTTGTAATATTTTTTTTTTGCTGTTGCATTAATTCAAAACAAAAACCATTCAGCTCATCACTGCAATTTCTTTTTTTTTTAATTTTTTCAACCGCAAAGCGAAATAGGTATGTACTCGTTTCAAAAAAAACACCGAAAAACGCGTATATTGTATCTGATTGCCTTGATTTTGATTCCTCTTATTTTGTTAGTGTCGCGTAAGACGCTCGAACATCCACACGCATATACGCACACACACACACAGCTTTCACGTTTCCGACGTTAATCAAACCGTCCGACTCGGCGAAAATATCTCAAGCAACTGATGTGCAAGCGGCGATTCGTAACGAACGCCAACACACAAATGTATTTCACTCGGTGTTTTCTTATTTGAGTGGAGAAAATGGAGAGCGGATGTAAGAGGCGCACACAAGCACACAAAAAAGATGGCGAAAAAGTGCGCAAACGCACACAGATGCACACACACACAACACGCACACACACACACACATATCCATAAATTTCCTTTTGTGTTGGTGCAATGGCCGCGCGGCGAATTCAAATTCAATTTAATTCAAGAACTCAAAACGACCCCTCTCTCACCATGAGTTCGCGCTGGCAGTGAGTGTCAGCGGCAGCGCTCATGCTGAGCAACGGAAATTATTCATTCATTCATAGAACTGCAGACGTGTGTTTCCCTTTATTTCATTTATTGAAACATTTTTTTTTTTTATCTTGTTTTTAAATGCTGTTTCTCGCTGCTATAAATGTATTTGTATGTACATATGTATGTACGTATGTTGAAGCGAATTCAACAGCAAAGGCGACAAAAGCAAACGAGTTCAATTTAATTTATTTTCCGCTACCTACACTGTATTTGTTACTAACAAATATACATATATATGTATGTTCATATGTATGTATGCATGTATGCATCTATACACTTTTTATAAGCTACAAAGTTTTCGTAAATACAGCATAGTTGTTGTGGAGGCTTAAAAATGACATTTTTAATGTATTAAATGAAATATTTTTGCATATTTTTAATTGACACGGCTATTTTTTGGCTGAACTTTAAGGGTAGTTGAGCTCATTCACTCATTAGGTTGGGTTAGCGAGTGGCTGTCTCTGCGTTTAGGCCTTCTAGAGATGGTCTGCCGAAGGTATGTGAGCAAATCTCACGTGTGGTTTCATTTTTCGACAAGAACGTCTTTTTGGTCGAAAATGGTGTTACGCCTATCTTGAAAAAAGCATTATCTGCAGTGTTGTATAAAGAACAAGATTCCATCGCGAAACTGTATTTAAATGAAAATTTGAAAAAGATATACATACATATATATCTACTAAAAGAGTAGAAATAACTACTCGTGCTTATATATCCGTAGTTGCGTATGCAACGTATACGCCCCGTAGCACCATACACAATCATCTAATACGTTTACTTACTTAACTTAAAAGTCATAATACATATTTAAAAATAATTAACTATTGGCGTTGGAGACTTTTACACAGTATTCCTTATGCACATACATATGTATATATTACTTTCTTCATGTATATACGAATTTTAGAGTGAATTTCGAGTGTGCTAAGAAAAATTAAAAAAAATGGAATTTTAGTCAAATCATAGTCATCTTTCATGCAATGTAGTTTTAGATTGTAGATTCGTTCGTTTTGGCAAGAACATTTTCTTAAAATGAAAAAAACTTTTAAATGTCAAACATCTCAAAATAGCTGCGCCAGATATATAAAAAATCGATAATATTCAAAAACTGCCAAATAAATAATTGGGTACTATTCTTTGAAGTACCCTGAAGATAAATAGATTTTGCCGCTGGAAAAATAATGATTTTTAAGCATTCTATACCGTTTCTACGAAACATAATTTTTCCCCATGGCAGGTTCCATGGGAAAGTAAACCTCACTGCCAAAATTATTTTCTTTATAAAACTAACAAACGTGTGGATAAGACATTTGTAAAAATATTGAGTCAACTAAAAATTAACCAATCAAAGCTTGTAATGCATTTTTATTACCTTTTTGTACGTTTGGAAATCAATTTCTAAGTAAATTTTTTTGATTTAGTTAGATAAGAATAATTCAACAGAGAAGCATGTCCCACCCGTGACAGCTATGTGTTGGACAGTTATCAGAGGTAGGTTAACAGGGCTAATAAGCTTAATTTGTTTGTTGGAGTGGACGCAGGGGAGGAGGGGGGGAATGCGTGGACTCGTCCATTATCTATATACCCTTGTGGTCAGCTGATTAAGTTAAGTTACATTTTGACCAGTTTTGGTTTTTTATTTTGTTAATATAATGTGTATAGTTTTTTTTAAAGTCTACCACATTACCTAACCAAAACCACATAAATCTACATTTCAAACTTCTTACAAAAATTATAAAAATTCAACGAACTTTAACAGTTACGCCCAAAAATTGTAAACTTCTTGATCAGAATTTTTAGGTATGCAGTTTTGTAGTCCATTAAATTTAAGTAGGTAAAAGTTAAAATTTCAAGGCACTAGGAAATCGCGTTCATTTTTAATAATTTTTTTGGCTGACGGTGCGAAGCATTTTCTTCAATATAAAAGGCACTATCCTAAGATAAAACGTAAGTGAATTGAACCCCTACTTCGCTTCTTATATTTTTTAATAACTAATATTTATACATATATGGATCACACTAAAAGCTCCTTTTCATATAAAAATTCATACGTTTCCCACCCATGACAGAGGAATTTCGGATTTTTTTAAAATAAAGCCATCATTTTTGTTGTAGTTTTTGCTTTGTTTGTATTTGCGGTTCTTTGTTTTATTATAATACATCGAGTTCACGCAGAAAAGTGAAATAAATTCGCAGAGTTTCCGTAAAATATATATGCTTTAAACAGCAGGTTCTTTTTTTTTGTCCCACCCGTGACAGAAGAAATAAATCAGATTTTTTCCACATAAAAGTAAGCTGGAATTTTTTTCGTATTTTTTAATAACTCATATAATTGTCAATTAGGTGTAGCTGTATCAAAATGTAGAATTGTTGAGTACTTTATGCTTAAATTTAAACAAGAAAGAAATTTTTTTCCGGACAACTGTCTATCTAACCCGTGGCGGTGGAATCGCCCCATGTAAAAACTTTCAGCGCCTCTAAATATTTTCTGATTTAAATAAAAATGCGCGGTTTTTTTTTGATGTATAACAAGCCTAGGGGATGAGAGCACTCAAATTCCGAATTTATTTTTCTGAAATGCATTTTTGGACCACCCTAATGCGCATAGAAATATAAGTAGTAACTACCCAGCCAGCAAAAAATCCGAAAACCGATCCAAAAAAGGAGGAAAAAAACTGGATGAAGTGCGGATTTTTGTCCGCTTACCGATTTCATTTTCGGATACTTTGATGATCCGTTTTCCCACTAAAGTGTGCGGCAGAAACGTATGTAGAGACAACTTCCGCATTACCGTTGTGTGTTAAACGAATACTTTTTAGGCTGTTTTTTTTTTTAAATTTATCTGATTGAATTTTTTATTCAATACGCTTTCCTTCTGCACTTCACAGATAATTTTTCATGGTCCAAAAAAAATACAAAATAAAATTTGTAAGCTAACAAATTACTGCTTTCAAATAACACCATATTTTTCGAACGTTTTCAGGATACGAAAATGAATAACTGTAGTCATTTTCTATTCGTTTCGGAATACGGAAAATTCCACTAGACTGTGATGTTGGCAAAATTTACGTTTATTTGCTGCATAACGAGTTTGCTAAGCTTTCGAATTATCACAAAATTAAAACAAATTAATTTGGGTCGGCCGCTCTAAATTTCTTAAAAATAAGACCATACAAATAACAATTAGCTCAAACGGTAAAAAGGCGTAAAAAGTCTTCATACATTTCCAGATACATATATGTATGTATGAATATGAACATATGCATATGTTTGCCTTTATACGGATACATACACAGATACCTAGGTACATATGTACATACATATGTAGATATATGTATGTATAAAATGACGTTTTCAATGAATGCGAACACACCGGATATGTGTGATTACCCCTATACCAACCGAATGAGTTAATAAATGCAGATTGCCATAATGGCCCCCAAATCGTTCTAAACCATACATGCAAGTACTATGTGTATGAGCAACGAGGGGCCATTACCGTGCTTCATATGTACATAAGAAAATACGGCAAAGCAACCGCAGTTACCGTACGGGTTTGGAAAAAATATACATAGTAGAAAAAAATATTCATTGTATATTTAGGGTAGCTTCCATTTCCGGTAAGACAAATGCGTAAACATAGGCATGCACATACATACATATGTATATAAGAATACTATATATGACTGTAATTGAATATTATGTATGTGTATAATATAAAATATTTTACACCCCTATGAGCTCATAAAAAATTTAAATCAATTTAAAATATTTTATAATTAACGACTGTTACAAAACTCGACTTATATGATCTTACTAGCTTTTGCCCTCAACTCCCCGAAAAAAGAAATAAATTGTATTTAAAAAAAAAGTTTCCAGAAAAACTTTTCGAATTTTAACTAAACTAGCCATTTCAGTACAAAAACCAAACATAGATTTCGTAGCTAGTTTTTAAATCCTTAAAAAAATTTTAATGACATTTATAGGGCCAGCTCTTTTAAAAAATGTGTCTGAATAAAAGCATACACCAATACCGTTTGTTTCATTTCAATATCTCATTCTCATATTTATTTTAGCTTAAACAAACAAAATTTATTGAAATTTGTGCAAATGTCAAACTAATTTGAATTTGAGTTTAAACAGCCCTCTTCAAAATATTTTCGAATTAAAACCTTTTTCAACCTGTTGCGTTTGTTTTCCATATTGATTATATTTAAATAGACTTTTAAACAGTTGGCAACCTCTATTAAAATATTTTTCAAATATAGCCTTTATTAAACGTGTTTTGATATAATTTTATGAACTGTTAACAAAAAATTGGCTTTTTTAAACAGGTTACGAAATTATTCAAAACATTTTCAAAATAAAGCTTTCTTGAATCCTGTTAAAACTGTTATTCTTACAAAGCCTTTATAAATCTAGTTCGTTTGGCATCCATATTGTAAAATTAGTTGAACTTATAACTTAAAATAGAATTTAACTTTCTAAGCAGGTGGCAGCCCCGTTCAAAAAAAAATTACTAATGCCAATCCAGACCAATTTTTTCCAGAAAAAAGAGCAACAAACATACTCAAAAACTTTCGAATTTATAATATTATTAGAATTTCATTTAGCTGGTCAATTCAAGTGATTTTAAATTCCTGAACTGGTGGCAATGCTCGTCAAAAATATTTTCGAAATACATATAAGTATTTAGCTGTCTTTAAATCTCTCCCCTTTTATACCCATATTCAAATACTTTATATAACTTCTTACCTAAATTGAGTATAACTTTTAGTACAGGTGGTAACCCTCTTCAAAAATATTTTCGGAACACGGCTTTGTTAC